>NC_056744.1:742074146-742134146 GCF_019279795.1 Protopterus annectens
GAGATCACTGCCACTGTCTTTTTCCATCTGTACTGGCAGTAGTTACATTCTTTTGGGAGATTTCTCCCTTTTGTCATATTTTTGCAATCATGGAGTTGGTGCATATAAATATGGAGGTGGGGGGGGGGTTGACCACCATGTAAGTAGTGTGTTTGTGTAGGTGGGGGGGTTCTCCCCAGCACAATACTCTTTTATGTATTTTTGTAGTAGGTTTATATTTTTGGTTATAAAGTAGTCTTTTGATAGCTTTCATGCTTTTGTCTATGTTTTGTAGGTTCATAGGTAGGTACTAGGCTATTGGCCCTAGGGCCTATACATGCCTAGCCAAAAAGGTACCCTGGCTTTCGCCACCCAAGAAAATTATTTTCCTGTGCCCCTGTCAAGCAAAACCACAGAAGTGATCCCTGTACAGCTAGATAATTATATTTGATATTTTTACATTTGAGACTTTTGTATTCAAGGCTTTTCTAAGATATTGGGTTATGGGCAGGGTTGGGGTTAGCCCCCAACCCTGTTCCATCCCTAGCATTAACCCTACACCAAGGTGTAATGTGCTATACTATTGCCATAGAAATCTCTGTTTGGCAGCTGTGAAGTGCATACACTATTTTCAGGTAACACGGTTCTTGTAATTATTGCCATGGTCTGTGGAGGGCCACAAGCCAGTTTACAGGGCATAGAGTGTGAAAGAGAGGCAGTGAGGTATATCTGTGGGTTAGTGCACTGGGGAAAAAGAAAACACATATCCAAGTGCTCAGTAGGACAAACAGCATTCGGAAAGGTAATGTTCTTCTAGTTGTGGTAGGAGGGCTATTAAAATAAGTGAATAAAGTAACATTTATGAAGAGCTGGGAAAACAAAACATGGTAGTAAAACACCTGCTGTATTAATATCTGTTACACTCATTTAGCAAAGACTCATACATTTATTAGTCCACAACTGTATTGTAAGCTTATATAATATTGATATCAACTGTGTGCTAAATCATGATAACTGTTATCAAAGTCATAATCCATAATATGTCTGTTTTGTGTATCATCTCAAAAAAGTGATTTACAATCTTTGTGAGGCGAAACTTTTTACAGCTAAGCGTTGAAAGTTTTTTTTTTCTTAATCTGGAAGTCATAGAATGCAGCTGGCTATCTGGGTACAGTGTTCTAGTTTCCTTCTTTCCAAATTTGTCTGTAGTGGTCTGTTTACTTGTTTATTCATTGTTTTTAATGAGGTGAGTAAAAATGATTTTCATCCGTGACCCAGGCACAAGGTAAACAAAGCATACAGGTACAGAAGTACACAGAAATGTATAGCAGAAGTTGGAGCCTTGTAGTTACAGTAGGTTTAAACTTATAGTACAGAGCCAAATAATTTGTTTACAGTCAGTATTGTACTGAAATGAGTTCAACACAAAGGCTCAGAGCTAAAGTGAACACAAAACTTGGCCATGGAAAATAATTTGGTAAATGTTATACAAGTGTAATGTTCAACTTATACATCACTGACTGCAAAATATATATCTACAGGAGGTAGGTCTTCCCTGTTATATTTTTTTTGTTTGGGCTGAACCAAGACTTTCTGGATATTTTGGACATTTGTACATTTACTCTCATTTCTCTATATTGAATGAATTTGAACTGCCTACAGATCACTTCTTGACCACAGTAAATGTCTTAAAAAAGCTGTCCACATCATGTAAAAATATATTTTGGCTACAGTTTGAATGTAGACAGTCTTATCAATAAGTTATGATCATCATATATTAAGCAAAGTTGCCAAGGAGGTATTTTCAGAATAGTTTACATTCTCTACTCACAGTGTTAATTCTTTTTTCCACTAGCAGCAGCTTTAACAAACTATTGTATGTGTAGAAACCTGATTTTATGTACGGCACATCAGTTTATTCAGCAGAGGTTACTTAAGTAGGAAAATATTTGAACTGGAACCTTAATCTGCCAAGCAGAGCGTGAAATGTGGCTTTTTTGGCAGAAAATATCTGTTGAGCTTGGCAGCACTGTTTTATTTATTCCAAACGCAGACAATACAGCCACAAGACGTTGTTTTGTAAAAAGAAAAGAAAGATGTGTCAAAAACGTAGTGCTGTAAATCTTGTGAGAGTTAGGTCCCAGGAATATTTTGTTTTAAATTTTGGCTGTGAAACCTACTACAGTGACATAATTTTTCTGCACAACATTCAAGCCCCGTGCTGAATGGTCATGCTTTAATTAAATTATATGAATGCTAGCCATAGAGCAGTACAATATGCACATGTGAAAAATGACAGTAATAACGTTTGTTATATTGGTGTACAGTAATGGTAACTAATGCTTTACAATATAAAATGTTTGGAGGGTTTAAGGTAAAAATATTATTAAACACCGAAACTTACTTGACTGAAGGCTTTCCCATTGCACCCAGTTCATTGTCATCATCATTATCCAGAAGTTAAACATACCTGCAAAGGCTATCCCTAAACATATTTATCTTTGATAATTGTCCAGCATGTATGTAGAATTTGTATGAAACATATTTAATTCAGTGCTGAGGCAGATTGTGTTAGGAAATGTGTGCCACATAATACACACATTTTGTCATTCACCAAGACTAATAGGGATTCTTCTGCAACCCCCCCCCCCCCCCACGCTTGGGTGCATGAGCAGAGCATCCTACAGTGAAACTGCACACAAATGTCATCTTTTCACAAGGATATGCTTGCTTCCTGTTTATAGGTCATACCTTCTCAGATATGTTCTGTCTAAAAGAATTTAACTTTGCTCTCTATTTATATATAGTTATTCATCTCTATTGTTGTGGGGGTCCATGACAGTTCAACAAGAAATTTAAATGCTTCAGAAGACAGGCATTACCTACCCCCGTTCATACAACCTATTTATACCTACATGCACTCATCCCAACCCCCTGTAACTGCCACTGAATACTTCTCATTTGAAAGTGGGCTTGAAGAATCAGAAAACCCTAAATTGCTTGTCAAAGTTCCAGAGGGTTAAATCAGACCCTGGGAAAACCATAGAATGATGCATCCGCAACCTGAAGCTGGGGACAAAAAAGGTCCTCCAAAAGTGAGGAACAACAAAAAAAAAAGCTTCATTCTATAACTGGTATAAGATTAGCGCCTTCCTACAATTACAAATGCACACAGATAACACTTTCACTACAAACAACTTGACACATTAATTTAAGCAGCCATGATAGTAGCCTTGGTCCATGTTATTGCAGTTGTTGTAGGTAGGGTGGGGCAAAGGGGATAGATACATATGTACATACAAACATTTCAAGCATGGGCATTAATGCCATTCTAGCCTGCCAATATACCAAAATAGTTGTTCCCATAATACGTGTCAAGGCTGTTCTTAAAAATATTTAAAATAGTGCTTTTTTATGTAGTTTGGTAGTCTGTTCCATGCATTAGCTGCTCTCTCAGAGAACCATTTAGTACACTGATGGCTGCCTCAGGTAAAAACTTTGAGGGGGTACAATCTGCAACTCAAACGAGTTGTTACTTGAGTATGAGTTTATAAATGAGGGAAGTCTCCCATGGTGCCAGAAGAGAGAATCAATTCTCTGGTATTTGGGCTGTCCAAGGTTTTCCACAGCAAGAAATTTCAAGTAGTTACTTGTGCAACAGTGAAGACACTTGAACACCTACATTTATGGTAAGTAGACAAAACTGCACTTTCTCTCCTTTGGAAAGGACCTGGAAGGCTAGGCTTGGCAGAGTCAGTTAATGGGTACAAATCATCTCATTTTCAGACCTGACTACTTCACACTATGATTACTACCACATTCTTTAGGGTGCTGTTTGCCACCTGAAACTGTGAGGTTGCTGTGGTCTTTAGGGTGTCCTGGTTGGCCTCTCCATGCATTTTTGGGGTCACTTGTTGTTATTCCTTACTTATAGAGTTTCAGATCAATAGGCTTCCATAAATTCTTATTTGGACATACTTTTTCATGCCCTTTTAGTTGCTTTCAGTAACTTGCTCCTGGTCATGGCCCTTTCGGCCATGGAGTCTAGAATTATGGGCCTCTGCTGTTTTGGCCTGGCATGTGGACTTTTTATAGATCAGCCCTCCATCTCAGTTTTTGTTTAATAAAATATATAAAATGAGGTATTTTACTTTAGGGAATACCTGGAATACTCACTTCTAAGTGTCTATATTTGTTAAAATCAATTTTGTGATGAAGGACTACCAGGAAGAAACCCATAGCAGTCAAGAAGGATATGGAAGTCAGTGTAGTGCAGAATAAATAATAGCTTCTGGTGGCAGTTGGGGGTGGGGGACTGATTTCTAGGTTTAGCTTTAGGAACAGGAGATGAGGAATAAGAAGTCCACTTACCGTATGCCCAAGGATAAAATCATGGTTAAGGCAGACTTGAATGGTTTAAGGAAGGCTTAATGTTGCTCTGAGCATCAGTAGTTGGAAGTGTATGGAAATCTGGGAAGAAGATGCAAGGATTTTTCTGTGGACTTAGAAGAGGTTACAGTTGCCACTGCTATGTCAAATTGTCTCTATCTGAATGGAGGAAGCATAACATTCTTCCCTTTCAGAACAAGAGTTTGCATTTGCTAGATGGCGATGAGAGAATGTATCTTGCTGCACTGGATCCTGGAAAACAGAGTGAGAGAAAAGAGGTTACTAATAAAGGGAGGCACTGTGACTCTTTAAATGCAAAGGGGACTCAAGAGGACAGTTTTGAGGGCTTCTTTGATTAATTCTTCCTATAACTGAGCAAATGGTTGGATGGCGTCATAAAAGCAAACTGCTTAACCCGCCACTGTTAGCATTCCTTGATTCTAAGCATTTCAAAATAGTAGAATAATGAAGAATACTCCATTAACAGTTAATACTATATAAAGAGCACTATGGTATAAGACAAAGTAAAGTGTGCCAACCATGTGCAAGTAATTTACATAAAGTGGTTAGAAGTACCACCAGTGTTTAAGTGTGAGTACAATGGCATGTCCTGCCAAACAAAAACAAAGCACACTGACAATGCAGAAAGAGAAACCTATGAATTCTGATTACTCAGTGGGATAATGCACATAATACCACTGTAACAGCTGAAAGTGAGGCAGAGTTGAGCCTCTTGATGAAGCGGAGCGTAGAAGATTTGAAAAGAAGGCCTTTAAGTCAACATCAACAGAAATAAAATACAATTAAATTATATCAACTAGCTCTATCAGTTCTTTGCAAGCAGATAAGGGAGAAGCGGAGGCAGTGACAGGTTTTATTTATCTGCCAAAAAGATTTTTGCAGGTGGTTATTACTACCATAATGTTAAAAATATGCTTGCTTTTTGGAAGGAAAGATGTAGCAAATCTGGAGAAGGTTTTTAAAGAGCAAAGACATCACATTGTCAGCAAATGTTTGTGTAGTCAAATTTATAGTTTTCCCAGCAGTAATATGTTTTTTTGTGAGAGTTGGGCAATAAGTAAGGCTGTGCACTAGAGAATGGCTGCTTCTGAATTATTGTGAATAAAAAAAAACTTCTGATAGTTCTGTGGAATGTAAGAAGATTGAATCAGTCAGTACTTAAGGTGGTAACCCAGACTGTTCTCTAGAACGTTTGTCGGTATAACTAAGACTCAGGTACTTTGGCCATATAGTGCAAAGACAGGATTCCCTAGAGAAGACACTGATGCTGGGAAAAAGTGAAGACAGAATAAAAAGAAAGAACAAAGAGTGGCAGAGGCTAAGTTTGGATCAGCAGGTTTACTTAGTAATGAATATGAATTTGCAAGAACTTAAAGAAGCAACTGTTGACACAGGCCTAGTGTGTTAAAGTCCTTGTGGTCATGATGGGTCAGACCTAATAACTAAGTAAAAAAAAAACAACATATTTTCTCCACAATGCTGTGATCTGTAAAGACAGTCATCCAAATTCTTTCACTTATATATCTCATAGCCTTGTTTTATACAGAATTCTTAATTACATATTTTTTCCTGGCTTGGTCATCTTAAGACCTTTTAGTTATGGAATGCTTAATGCGCTTCTTTATTTTTAGGGGCACCAGTACATTTTTTCATCAAGTACCTTTTCCTTTTGTAATTGTGTACTATTTCCTTAGTATTCTCTAAATAGGAAACTTTTTCCTCCGTTTGTCTGACACATCATTAAGCATATTTTTATCATTTGCTTTCATGAACAGTATTGAGAAGTTCACCCTTGGTTTGGTACTTTCTTAAATAAATAACCAAGTTCAAGTTTCTACACTCTAAAATACATTAAGAAATGTTCTTTTGTCTTTTTGTGAAACATAACTGAACGTTACATTTGTACTAGTGTTTTCTATATATGCTTAATAAAATTAGTTAATTGAAAATGATCCACAATCATTTGAAATACAGTGCACTGACAAAACGTGTGAACACAAGCATGGGAGAATACATTATATTTTGAAGTCAGCTCCTAAAACTTGCTTATTTCTTTATCATTGAGGTAGCAGTGTATAATGAGGCTGCAGCAAAAATAATTAGCAGTCATTTTTGAGGCCAGATGAAACCACATAATAAAGAGAGTGTGTTAAAGCATCTCTAATGTAATGCATCAGTAGTTCCACAAAAATCTGTAAATTAAGCATTGTGCAAATGTTCAATTATGTAAAATTAAGCATTGTGCAAATGTTCAATTACATTTAAAACTCCTTTGTTATTTAAGTATGTATGTATGTATGTATGCAGTTATTTATTTATTTATTTTGTGCAAGTGTTATTTACTCTAAGTTTTGTAACAAAAAGTTGCATTATTGTTGTTATCATATTAATCCTTCCCAACAAGGGTGAATAAGTTACTGCATTGAACTAATCATGTTCAAGTCACTTGTGGACCAATGAAGTGTGTTTATACATTTTCAATGTATAATTGCCATCTTCTGTAAAACATTTGAGACAACATTTTTCCTTATTCCAAAATAAGACACCAATTCACACAATTTTCTAAATCCTCCTTCATCACATGTGATTTTTGAAGCTGTCTCATATACAGTTCATTAAAATCTTCAAGTTTTGTACCATCTCTTTGTTAATGCTATTACATTTATTCATCATTTATTCAAGTTCAATGCTAATTAGATATCCAGATTTTCAATGTCTGTGGTTTGAGAGGTATGTCAACAAGTGGTTTCTCACCGAATCAGACACATCTTATCAAAATGGATTTGCAGACATTTTTATTTTTGATTATCTACAATTAGCTTTTATCTAACTATACACCATTTTAATAATGGTCATTTTAATAAAACTCTTCATTTTTTAAATTTCCCTTCATCTTCAATTGGCGACTTGTGATATTACTCCTTTATCTTCAGGTACAAAGCTAGGTCCAGTCTTCCATACCCCATCCATATGCTAAGACTATAATCGCCTTATCCTTAGTCATCCTTAGGACTGTCTAGTTTACACTTTCTGTTCAATATTTAGTTAGTGTATCTTGCTTTCTCTTGATGTTTACTGTCATGCTGGAACACACAACTCCGTACACTTCCACCATCTTTAAACATGAACTAGCACTGTGTTTTGCTCCTGTCGGCAGGCTTCTCCCTTCCTCTCTAGGCTTTGTACCTGCCCCTTGCCTGGGAACTGTTGCAGCCAACAATGTTGCTCTCCACAGCTGCTGCAATGCATATTTTATTTATTCTGTACTGCAGTGGTATACCTTTTCTGTTCTCTTTTTAATTCCTTGTTTAAATATTAGTACAAAGCATGTGCTACTATTATACCTTAGAAAGTTTTACTGAATATGTATTTATGTTTATATACTGCTTTCCTCCATACCTTCACCCAGGGCTGTTTTTAGAAATCAGCACTTATGTTGTACACTTCTTCCATTTGCTAATTTTAAAACGAATACACCATTTTGTCCATTGTTTCCATTCAAGTCAAGCAGAAGTTAACATTATCTGTATTAGCTGATTATAGAGGTTGGTCAAAAATGTCTCTTTTACGTAATGGTTGAACTCATTGACAGACAGGAAGTACAAGATGTAAACCACAGTACACACCTGTAAACTGTGTATCCACTTTGCTTTCAACTGACAATATAATGCCTTTTCCATTTGGTTGATCTTTTCTGTTATCCAGCAAGAAGTAAGCTTCTGGTATTGTTTGAAGTTCATCTCCTTCACTCAAACCCTGAGAGCTGGGAGGACTACTTTAATTAAGAACATAAAGTACAACTGTGAACAGGGCCAGTGTTTTCATTTTGGGAGCCCCCAGAAAATTTTATGTTAGGGGACCCTGCACACTTCCAGACTAAGCATCACCCTGTCACTGTCACCCCTCCTAAGTTCCCTTTTAGTTGATGCTGCAGAGTTTTAAGAGTAGTACACACACATTGAAGTATAGGATCATAGGAAGTTACTAGGCTGTTGGCCCTGAGGCCCTTACAAGCCTAGCCAAGAATTTGTAGCTACAATTCTCTTACATTACAACAGGCCTGTGTACCACATTATGTTGGCCCATTTCACAGAGGGACATTCACTGTTACTGGCATTTAGTTGCTACACTGATATAACAATTCTGTACAGGTCTGGACTTGAGTTAAATGGTGCCCTAAGCACTACCTACCATTTCATCCCTCACCCACAAATCCTCCAGTGCTCCACACACCATGTACATTATGTTTTTTTTTTCCTTTTTCTCACATTTTGCCTTACTCTTCTGCGTTTTCAAGAAGCCATGACTTTCTAAATGCTCTTCTTTTTGCACAACCTTTTCATTCAGTGATGGCTTGAACAGAAATTATGATTAAGGTACGAAATTCATTGTTGCTGTTAAACTTTAGTTTTCCTGGTATCCTTTCATCACACCTTTCCTGACCAAGACAGCACAAGTAATAAGTGTTTAGGAAATAACTAAATTAAGCCAGGACCTCCAGAAGCCACAGGGATATAAATTCTCTGGGATGTATTTTAAAGCATTTCCAACCTTTTAATGCAGTGGTGGCCTGAACAAAAATCATGAATAAGAAAATAATTTTGGTCTTATTTTTTTCATTAAAGGAAGGCATAAGTTGTGTCAAGGCTTAATGTTTAAAGCTGGCAAAATAGTACCCCACAATAAACTAACAAGACAATTGTTGTGAGATATACATATTCTGTCTAGGAATACTGCCTACCTCCAACCAGGGGGCCCCCAGCGACTGCAGGGTTACTGGTCCCTATGGTTGTGAAGTTAATGTATTGGTGTTTTGATCTTTAGAATTCATGCCAATTAAGATAGTTTATTACATATAAATTCCTGTTTAACACATAAATGTGATTTATTGGTTAAGCAAGTGCATCTTTTCTTTCCTTTTCTTTTACCTGATGACCTTGGGTAAAGAGGTTCAACAGCCTGGTTCTCTCCCAGGAAAAAGAAGATAGAAATAAAAAGAAAAGGGCTGAGGGAATAAATGAGGTTAGCAGGCAGGTATTTTATAGATAGGACCACCAGTCTAGCTATGACCCATTTTGGTTGTTTTAATTAATAATGATATGGAAATATTAGTGCTTACAGGATGCTGATAGGTAGGAATGTGCATCCATGTGGTGTTTAGAAGTACCATTACACTTTTGAATTTGACCTCCTTAAGTGAAATGTGCATCAAACGTTTATCTTCTGATCAGAGTGTTATGAGTGGGCATGTTGATTAGTTGATGTGAGCATGCTGTTGGGGAAGTGAAGGAGTACATTTTACTTTGAGAGAACTGAACGCTCGATGTTCTTCGTGTTTCACTGTTGCAGTCATTACATTTGGGTAATCTGCTGGCAGGTTGTCCTCAGTCGGCCTAAATTCCAAAGTCTTGGGTCCTGCGTCGGTTGCTGTCTCCTCTTCCATGATGTCAGGTCATCAGGGGTATAAAACATGCAGCTGACACCATTTTCTTTAGTCTTTCTTGCCACGCGGTGCCCGAAGCAGAAGCATTTTGCAAGTGCCGGTCGGCCGACTACTGAAATATTCAAATTTGAGTTTCAGAACCGAAGTCTTCACTAAAGCTAAGTACCCCGTTGGGGAAACTTTTTTCTTGCTCCATTCCGATGATAGAAAAAGTTAATAATTGTATTACTTGTGGGAAGCAAATACCTCATAAGGATTTCCATTTATACTGTATTCCTTGCCTAGGCCCTGATCACAACATGCCTGGCTGTCAGTTTTGTGCTAGATTTAACCAACACACTATTAAGCGTCAGTATATTTTTGCCTCAAAGTATTTTGGAAACAGATTTAACTACCCAGAAATTTTGTTGGAGAGCAATCCAACTACCGGAGTACATAAAAAAATGCAAAGAAAAGGACAGAGAAAGGCAGTCAAGATCCAAAACCGACAACGAAGCTTCTCCTAAGCCAGTCACTGGTTCACCGGTACTCAGTGAGGCACTTTCGCAGCCCCTGATACCCGCTACCTTCAAGTCACAGGCCTCTACCGACACCCATGTGGAGTCCAGCATGCCACAAAATACTCAAGGTATTGGACCGACCGATGTATCTCCCTCAGATGGGTCTGGAGCCGCTGAGCAGGCACCGGCTTCTGAGGGTGTATTCAGACCTCAACATTTGTATATCAAACCGACGACAGCTGCAAAACAAAAGCAACTTCTAAAACTAAAAGAATGACGCAAGAGCCATGTGCACAGGCCTCTATGCCTAAAAAACAAATGATTAAAATGGCTGAAGACCTTATTACCTTGATCAGGGGTACCCATCCCCCTCAAGATAAGAGGCCTAGGCAAGACACTGATTATGAATCTTCAGATCATGTTTCTATTTCTTCTGCTTCCTCTTCTGATCAGGAATTATCTTTACCTCCCTAATGAGGATTCTGATGCAGAGGAGTCTATGCCATCTGCATCTCCTCCTGAGGATTTTTCATTTGGAGAAGCCTTGCATACCTTGAGGGAGCATTTTCACTGGGAGAGTCAAGACTTCTCAGAATCAAAAAAGGCTCAGGGATTTCCTTCTTCTCCCTCAGCACAGGCCTTTAGCCATACCCCCTGTTTTAGACATTGTGGATAATGTGTTTTCGGAGTCAAGTTTGACCCCTGACTCCTTACCTCCGGCTCCCAGTAAGCCTGACAGATATTACAGGGTCACTGACTCACATAAATTTTTATTTAGAAACCCTGCTGCTGATCCTGAAACTATTTCACAGGGTCCAAAGGGAGTTAAGGCCTCAACAGCATAAAATCCTACCCCCTCTGACAGAAATTCAAGGGCACTGGACAGATGGGGAAAAAAGGTTTATACATCTGCAACCTTGGCAATTGGGGCCTTAAACTGTCAATTTCATATGCTTAAGTACCAACAACATGTTATGGGATTGCTGAAAGAGAAAATTATGTTGATTTCTGAATGTGCAGAAAATAAAGAATTGCAGGAATTATTGCATGCAGCTGAACAGGTCGGAAAGCATACTTTGCAATGTGGTTTTGACTCCTTAGAGGCCTCCTGCAGGGCCGCAGTTACTGGATCTGTGATTAGGAGGCATGCCTGGCTAAAGGAACAAAATTTGCCTGATCATGTTAAAGCTAAATTGCTAGATGCACCTTTACAGTATGATTCTCTGTTTGGTATTAAGGCAGAAGAGGTTTTTAAAGAAAATGGAAGACAAAGCTAAGTCTATGCAAACTGTTAAAGACTTCTTACAAGTGCAGGCCAGCCACCAAGATTCAGTAGACATTGGCCTACAAAAAATTGGTCCTTTCCTGTGTCAGACAGAGCTCAAGGGGCAAATCCAAATGCCCTATGGGTTCCAGATACCAGGCGCAAGATTCATGCAGGTCAAAGCAATGGGGCGCTTCTACCTCCAAATCTGGAGGAGATAAAGTGCAAACCTACAGAAAACAATCCCAATGACTTCCCCCTGCCTATACCAAGCACTTATCTTTTGGCAGCGCCCATAGGGGGAAATTAGCAATTTTTGCTCAAAATTGGCAGTTAATAACCCAGGACAAGTGGGTACTAAACATAGTATCACAGGTATACAGATTCCATTTCCACACTCTGCCTATGGCAAATGGCTGGCCAGATCTGCCAAAAAATCAATGAGCAGAGGCACAGAAACAGGTTAGGTCCCTCATGGATATGGGGGCCATTCAGCCAGTACCAGAACAGGAAAAAGGACAAGGTTTTTACTCAAGACTGTTCTTGGTACCCAGAAAGGACAAGGCCTGGTGACCAATACTGGATTTATCGATTTTGAACACATACCTGGACATTCCAAAATTCAAAATGCTGACTTTGCAGTAGCTTCTGCCCATGCTGGGCAAGAATGCTTGGCTGGTGACATTAGACCTAAAAGAGGCATACCTGCATGTCCCAATAAGACAGTCGTGCAGAAGATACTTCAGATTCAAGACTGGCTTAATGCATTACCAATTCTCTGCACTGCCCTTTGGCTTATCTACTGCACCCAGGGTCTTTACAAAGTGCCTGGCACCAGTAATTGCATTTTGCAGACAAAGAAGTATACAAATATATCCTTACTTGGACGACTGTCTCATCCAAGCAGAGAACAAGGACATTCTTCTTCGACACCTGGCATTTGTGAAAAGGCTTCTAACATGCCTAGGGTACACAATAAATGAAAAGAAATCACAACTGGTACCCTCTCAAAAGATAACATTCCTGGGTGCAAGCTTGAATACAACTGCCCAGATGACTTACCTCAAGCCAGACAAGCAAAGGCAACTGACTACTTACTTCAAACTGATGGCAACCAAAACCCAGTTATCTGCAAGACAAATTCTGCAGGGTCTGGGCTTTATGGCATCCTGCATCCTACTGATTCCATATGCAAGACTGCATATGAGGAAACTTCAGTTGTACCTAAAAAGCTTATGGAGTCAACATTCTCACAGTCTGGAAGCAATGATTCCTCTCATTCCCTGCCTACAACAGGAGTTTCTATGGTGGGCAAAGGCATGTCACCAAAACATGGGACAGGCCTTCACTCTACCCCCTGCCAGCCAAACCTTAACAACAGATGCATCAGATTATGCCTGGGGGGGCACATGGCAGGAAGATGCATTCAGGGCATATGGACCCCAAAACAAATGCATCTACATTTCAATCAGAAAGAGATGCTAGCTGTTCAACATGCCCTAACAGCCTTCAAGGTCTTACTTCATCCAGGACAACTACTGATAAAGACGGACAACACCACGGCCATGTGGTATACAAACAAGCAAGGGGGCACACACTCATACCCCCTATGCAGATTAGCCATGGCACTGTGGGACACAGCTTTGACCTACCAAATACATTTTCAAGCTCAATTCCTGCCAGGAAAGCAAAATACTCTGGCAGATGATTTAAGCAGAAACCTTATGGATCCTCACGAGTGGAAACTAAATCCACAAGTCTTCAGCATGATAACAGAGAAATGGGGGAGCCCAGATATAGATCTATTTGCTTCTCCTCAAAATTATCAATTGAAAAGGACTTATCACAGACAAGCATGGAAAGTGGACGCCCTATCCTTCAGTTGGAAAAACCTATCGGTTTACGCCTTTCCTCCACTGCCTCTTCTCCCCAAGGTCCCCCTAAAAGTCAGGCAAGAGAAACCAAAGATGATACTAATTGCCCCGCACTGGCCCCACCAATACTGATACCCAATCCTAAGGAACTTGTCTCAATACCCAGCTTGGACCTTACCTTAAAGACCTCAACTACTGTCCCAGCAAAACAATCAGATCCTGCACAATTAACTACAGACACTGAACCTGGCAGCATGGCTGATCATGTAGTTATACAAACAACACCTCTCAGTAAAGCTGAGATGGATGTCATTTTGGAAGCCAGAAGGCCTAGTACTAGAAAATCTTATGCTGACAAATGGAAGAGATTCTGTGCTTGGAATCAAGCACAAGGAACTGATACAGCAGAACCAAATATTCCTCAGGTATTACAATACTTAACTGAGATGCTTGACAAAGGCCTATCTTTCTCATCAATTAAAATCCATGCCTCTGCCATTTCAGCTCATTACAATACAGAGCCACCAATCTTTTCTCATCCTTTACTAAAGCAGTATCTTAGAGGAGCCAAAAATGTAAGGCCTCCTAGAAGATCAACATTACCTGTATGGGACCTCAGTTATGTACTGGAAAAGCTCACCCTGCCTCCATTTGAACCAGCTGCTACCGCTGATATAAAGTTCTTATCATGGAAAACAGCTCTGCTACTAGCAATTACTTCAGCAATAAGAGTTTCAGAGCTACAGGCCCTCATGGCTGTAGAGCCTTTTATCATATTTTACCCAGACAGGGTGTTTCCATTTATGCCTAAGGTGGTTTCCAGTGTAGCTCTTAACCAAACAATTCATCTGCCAAACTTTTATCCAAATCCACAGAACAAAGGGGAGAGAATTCTGCATTCCTTGGACGTACACAGACAGCTAAGATTCTACTTGAGCAGGACTAAAGCTCTAAGAAAAACTGAGCAATTACTTGTGACATATGCTTCAGGATAAGAAGGAAAGGCTATTTCAAAGCAGACAATTTCAAAGTGGATAAGCCACTGCATACATTTCTGCTACTTACACCATGGTAAACCTGTGACCAAGGGTATTAGGTCTCATTCCACCAGAACTGCAGCTACTTCGGCAGCCTTTCTCAGAGGAGTACCAACCAAAGACATTCTAGAGGCTGTTACATGGAGTTCTGTTCACACCTTTACAAAGCATTATCATTTGCATCTCTACTCTAAGTCCAGGGCAGGCTTTTCCACTGCAGTTCTGCAGGGCCTTATAGCCGCATCTAATGCTGTTTAGCTCCAGCCTCCCAACCATAGCTTTGGGATTCTACCCAAATGTAATGACTGCAAAAGTGAAACACGAAGAACATAGTACAGTTGTGTACACTTACCATAAATGTAGATGTTCAAGTGTATTCACTGTTGCAGTCCAGGTTACCCTCCCGCCATCCCCCTGTCATTCTGGAGTTTATCTTTCCTTCTTTATCTTTTACAACCTATGTGGTATATTTGCTTGTAGATGAAGGTAAAGTTTATATTGAGGCATGTATATATATATATATATATATATATATATATATATATATATATATATATATATATATATTTTTTTTTTTTTTGCTACCTTTTTGAGGGCACCTAACATCGGGGGCAAGAAAAACTAAAGAAAATGGCATCAGCTGCATGTTTTATACCCCTGATGACCTGACGTCATGGAAGAGGAGACAGCAACCGATGCAGGACCCAAGACTTTGGAATTCAGGCCGACTGAGGGCAACCTGCCAGCAAATTACCTAAATGTAATGACTGCAACAGCGAATACACTCGAACATCTACATTTATGGTAAGTGTACACAACTGTACTTTATCTGGTACAGTCATATGCTTTATCTGGTACAGACATATGCTTCAGGATAAATAAACTGACAGAGCTGAAGCTGGATATTTAAAACTTCTGTTCATGATTACTTTTCCAAAGGGCAGAGTAGATGCAGTGAAAGCAAGAGTAAATGGAATGGAATCTGTGGCTGGGCCAACGTCTATGCTTATTAAAACTGCAGCTCTGTTCTGCAAAGAAAATAATAATTTTCATGACTATGTGTAGCTTAAAGGCAATGAGCTACACTTGTGTTAGCTTAAACAGGAAACACAGTAGTTTATGGTGAAGTAACATCCGAATTGCATCTTTCCACTTTATTTTTGGGAATGGAGAAATGACATTCTTGAAGGGAATGATAGTATCTTTAATCCCAGGACAGGAAAACTGTAATGGAGAAAGTAAGAGCTTCAACAAACTCCTGCATGATGGCTTTATGCCATGCATTGTTAAAACTGAAATGATGAAGTCCTGTGAGAACAGACCTACAAGTGTAACAGTGTTGCACAGTGACATTGTAGAAAATAGGGCAACACATGACATGAAAGATGGATCACAGACCGAGTATGAATCTGCAGTAGTGCATTTCTTCACTGACCCCAGAGCACATCTAGAAGACTTGAGACAGTTTTATAAGTTCTGTAGCTTTTTCGTTGTGTGCATTTAGGAAGTCAGCGGGAAGTCGAGTAATTAGTACTGTATTTCCTTCTATAGTCTTTGCTTAACTCTTTAACCTAATTGACATTTAAGGTTTATTTCTTTGAATGTAATTACTTAATTAGCTCATTGAACTGTTTGATAAAGGCATTAGCAAGAACATTTGTAAGAATTTGTATTTCAGTAAAATACTTGCTGATATTTCTACATAAATGGGTTTGCTGAGAGGGGAATCCTATAGTAGACATGTTGAACATTGCAGAGTAATTGTTTTATTTTTGTTTGAAAAAAAAAACACAATTTCTTATAAATTATGGATTGATACATGTTTGTAGACGCTGTTAGTGTATTAAGACATGGGTGTGAGACTTGCATTCTGTACTTAATGAGGTTGTTTGCATTTTAGTGACTGTATAGCCCAAATTGACATTAGTTTGAGGTGGGAATTCTAAATCTGTGTAGATAAACTGATTGAACCTTTGACCCTTGTTGTAGAATGCACTGAAATCATACCTCCGAACTATCCAGATTTTTTACTCATATTTTTGGTCTGTTCTTTATCAAATTTGTGGTTTCTGATAAATCAGTGAGGATTGAAGTCACTGAATAATGACATACATTTGAGTTTCAGACTTTATATCCTTCAGAAAATGCATGTTGATACAAATTCTGTTATTCTAGCAACTTTCTAAGTTCATAAGAGCAGTATTTAAAAGTCTGCCCCTATTTTTGGACCTCTGTCCCCCCATTATTTTAGGCTTTGTCCAAATTTCTTGTACTTAGAGGTTGAGGAGTATGTTGAAATCTAGTTGTAAATTCATTATAGATGACATTCTGTAGTGATTTCACGGCAGCTCAAATGTGTTGATATGAAATTTGTGGCACAGGTCTGAAAAGTGAAGTTTACCAGTTTTAACAGATTAAACCTGAAACTCATCTGCATGCAAAGTGAAGAAGATTATGAAATAAAAGTTAAACTATTATAAAAGACCAACTGCTTTTTTTTGGGGGGGTGGCAAAGATGATGTGTAATACCAAAGTAAATCATGGCTTCCTTTTATATAAGATATACTGAATAGTACAAACTTAGAAAGAAATGGCATTCTTCATTTAGGTCGCTGTTGCAGTAGTCCTAGCTACTGGGACTTCTTCAGTCACTGAAGACCCCACAACTAGTCCAGAAGGCCTAACATTCCACCCATCTTCCAGAGCTCAACACACTCAAGGTGGGGCTGACATCCATCCATGCCTCGGGGATGTCAGTATGGCACCCCTGTAAAACTGATGTCTGACTACTCTGTCTTAGCTCTATCTTGTTATAGTTTAGTGTATCATACCTCTCAAATGTACCTCATTATGAGGAAAGTTCCTCACTTTGAGTCTTGAAATATCCATGTTTCGCCCAGTTCCACATTGAAAATATCTGCACACATTCAGTATTAAGAATGTTTTTAGATGATATCCATAATAAATAGTACTGAATCATAATTCATCAAAAGAATGATTAATAAGCAAAAAGTAACACATTTTACCCATCCTGTGAACTTCCTAGTTGAACTTGTTAGTAAGCTGTTTGCAAGTATTCTTTCTAAATTTTACCCAGTTCAGTCATGTAGTTAGGGCAGGGTGAAAGGAGCAACTGCCAGGGCAAAAAGTGTTGGGGGGTGTGGTCACCTGATCCCAATCTCTCTTTAATACAATACCGGCTTTTAAAAGTTGCTTGTGTATGGTCTAAATTGTAGCACTGCTTGTTAAAGTAAATTGCTTTTCTGTTGTTTTATTTTTGTTTTTTGTTTTTTTTTTTTGGACGAGCTGCAAGAAGTGTGGGTCTGACTATAATAAACCACAGTGAAGTGCTTTTACTTTTTTTTTTTTTTTTTGTTTGTGAGAGGGTTGGGTGGTGGTTGATGGTACTGGCACAGGATGTGGAGGAAAGTGTTGTGCATCTGGCCACCTGGTTATGTATTTATTTGTTTATTTATTTGCTGGGGAAGGGCATTGGTTCATGGTAAAGGCACAATGCGCTAGTTAAGCCTGCAACACTTGTGGGCCATTTTATTCTGAAAGGCACTGTTCTGCATTTTGGAAATAAGGTTTTGAGCTGTACACTGCATGTGTACTTCTTTGATTTATTCCCTAGTCTAGAATTATTTGACCTACTCCAGAGCTCAATATGAACATATACATCAGTAGGGAATTTTCTTATAATGTTCTAATTAATATTTTCCTACTATTTAATAGCCTTGTATCATCTAGTTAGTCAGGCCTTCAGCTATGTTTTAGAGTATGTCTGGCTCAAAAAGACCAGAAAGCCAGCACTCTCCAAACCCAATCCAACAATTAATATTTTATTTAATAAAGTAAAAAAAACACGTACTGGCTTCCGCAGCAGCCTTCCTCGGTATGGTAATATAGAATCAAATATTCAACAATTATTTATTACTTCATGACATCACAATTCATTTGACTCACATTTTAAGACATTGTCCATATATAAATACAATTAATATTTATTCATTCAAACCAGGAGAAAATAAAACTCCTAGTTTCACAATCCAAAAATGTTCCTTTGCACTAAGCATGTTTTTCCATACTAATTTATTCGGACCACTACCCATAATTTTATCAATACCCAAAAAATGAATCTGGGCATCAAGATGCTTAAGTAGATGCTTAAACAAGCATTAGATTCCCACTGACATCTAATGTCACTAAGATTTTTAAATGTGTATGTTTTAAAAAACGAGAAGTTTTTCCAACATAGAAAGCAGAACAAGAACATGTAACTAAATATATAACCCATCGTGAAGTAATAGTAGCTTTAATTTCAAAAATTCTAGGAGTGTTAATTGATGTAAATTCCTTACTTTTAAGATTGGCAGCACATTTTGTACATGTACCACAAGAAAAGGCTCTCTCTAAACCTTGCCATTCAAAGTAGTTTCCACTTCACGTACTGCATTCAGCCTTCTTTTGTAATGACTAAAATAATTTCTTACAGTCTTACCACGTCTGTAGGAAAGAACATTTATGAGGGAGAATCTCCACCAAATCTTTATTTATCTGCAAAATAAACCAGTGATAATAAATACTCTGTCAAAAGGAACTAATATTGCTCCCAAAAGTGGTAACTAACGTTAATTTATGCCCACCATTAAATAAGTAATTTTTGCCTATATTCCTTGATATATTATTGGTATCATCCAAAGCCTATTATAATATTTTTGAATCATAACCTCTATAAATGAATTTAGAAGTTAAATCTTGGCTTACCTTACCAAAGTCTTCCACTTCTGAACAAATTCTTTTCACCCTGTAGTACTGTGATAAAGGAATATTAGTAATTATATGCCTAGGATGACAACTGGATGCCTGTAGTAAATAATTATTTTATGAAATTATTTCTTATATAAGGAAGTTTTAACAGTTCCATCCTACTTTTTCTTGACCAACAGTAAAAAAATGTAAAAGTAAAACAAAGACCCCACTTATTATCATTAAGCTATTGGAGAAATTCCAGCAACATTTCTAAAGCAGATGTCCAAACAAACCAGTAGTCATCCAAATAATGACACCAAATGCCAATGGAATCAATATAGATATTATGATTGACATCATATATAAAAAATTGCTCAACATATCCCATGAACAAATCAACATATACAGGGGCAAAAGAGATTCTCATAACAGTTCCCTGTAACTGCAAATAACATTCCTGCCTAAAACAAAAAAAAGATTTTTATCTGCAAAATAAACCAATGATTATAAATAGTGTAGCAAGACATATTCTGTAACACAAAAGAAAGGTACTGAAGCATGGACTATATAAATTAACATTATTGAACCAATATTTCAAAGCTTGCAAACCTGCCCAGTGAGGAATATTGGTATATATAAAGACTTTACATTCAAGGTACAAATATACCATCCCAGTTCCATTTGTGTATCCTTTAGTATATTTAAAAACTCTATAGTATCATGAATCCTAGGTTGAATAACAGTCAGTAAAGGTTTTAAATAATATGTGAAAAAAGCTGAAAGGAGTTCCATTAGAGAGCCAAAACCTGCCACAATGGGACATCCTGGAGGTTTTTGAAATTCTTATTTATCTTAGGCAACATGTAAATATATTGCATTTTAGGATCGTCCACTGTTAGCTGTTTAATTTTTTTTTTAATCATTAATACCCTTCTGAACTGCTAGTTCTAAGAATTTATCAATCTTACTTTAAATTTCATGGTGGGGTCTAAGTACATTTTAGAATACAACTTTGAATTATTTAGTTGGGTAAAATCCTCCTGCTGATATTCCTGAAAATCCCATAATACAACAGCACCTCCCTTATCTGCAGAATGAGTCAATATTCCTTCTTAAACAATCAAGTACCAACTTTTCTTTGAAAGTTAAATTATGGTGAATATAATCTTTATGTAAATGAAAATGTAGTTGTTTTAATACGACTTGTTCAAAAGCTGTCACATATTTATTTTTGGGAGGTTACAAATAAAAAGGTTTAAACCTAAAAGAATCAAAACTATTATCATCCTTGTCTTAAAAAAAATAATAAATTTAAACGATGACAAAAATCCTTAATATCTTGCACAAACCACTTCTGAGGCAGGTGCCATAGAAAGAAAATGTAACCCTTATTAAGTAAAGAAGCATCCTCATTAGACAAAGAAACAGAAGAAATATTATGTACAATATTATCACTGCACAACTGAATCCCAGCATTTGTTGTAAAATTTCTAGCACCCCTTGAGTTTTTATGATACTTGTGCCCCTTTCTCCTACATACTTTATTAAAGGGCTAAAACTATTAGCCATCTTAACTGCAGGTAAGTCAGATGACATGTCCATGTCAGTCTCAAGGGTAGGCGAAGAATCATAAGTCAAAGATACTTAATGAGTATAACTAGAATCATACTATAGATAAACTGAGGGGAACCATGCATGAGATAAAGCATATGGGAAACACCTCTGTGCATTAGTAGTACAGGGGGGCAGTCCTAGGGTAAATTTTCTGTTTTCCACCCATAGATCTAAGTTGTGCTTGAATATGGACAGGAATTAACTTTGTTTTATATGGATGGGAAGTCTGTTCAATAGCAGATGTATCCTCTACGGGATATAACTCTCCCTCCAAACCGTTCTGTTGATGGTGCAGAAGAAGTTTATATCTCTAGCGCGAGTATTTCTGATGCCATTTGACTTGCTGATGTGCAGTAAATCCATCAATAATGAGTTTGAGGATGCTTTGTATGCCAGACACAGGTCACCTGTTAGCAGTCTGTAGGATATTGAGAAGAGTGACAAGGTTTGAGTCAGTCCATGAAGGACATGTTGTTTAGGCCTTGTATGCATTTAGTAAGGTATCTCTGTGGATGTTCCAGTTGTTGTATGTATCTGTACAGATACATGTCAAAGGGGTCGTTACATTCAATGACTGGCCTAATGAGGGCTGATAAATAGTGATAATGATGTCCCTAGATCTAGACACAATCCCTTTGTTTGTAAGCTGTGCAATATAGCAGGACTGTCTTACAACAATATACACATGTTGGTCAAGAGCCAGGTTACTGTCCACTTAAGTTCCCAAATCCCAAACAACTGGTCAACTCTTAGGGGTGTATTATCAATGTTGTAGTTCCCTGGGGTAGATTACTTCCCAAAGGATGCAATAATGCCTTTTTTCTGTTTTGTTTCAGTCCATGATTTTGGCACCTGTTATGTAATTGGGACAAACTTTCCTGCAGGATGGCATTTGGGAATTCAGTGAATGTTCCTAAAATGCATCCATCTGCAAACCTAGTCAGGCAGAGCCCTTTGGTATTGGCTTTTACTTCAGAAAAGTAGATGCAAAACAGGAGAGGTCCCAGCACAGAATCCTGCAGGATTCCACTGGTGACTGATTTCATTATGGAGGTGACTTCCCCTACTTTGATTGTCTATATCATATCCCTGAGCCATTTGGCAATCCACTGGGTGATGTAGGGGGTTAGTCACAGTTTATTTAGCTTTTCTACTATGCCTGAGTGGGAAATTGTTTCAAACACTTTGGCCAGGTTGAGGTATGTGGTGTGTACCATTTTGCCTTCATCCATTGCTTTGGTGACCTTTTCAAAAAACTCCACCAGGTATGCATGACCTGCCCTTGATGAATCTAGACTGAGATGGGTCCAGTGTTTGGAGGTTCCCTATGTCCATATTGATTAATTACATGATAAGTTTTTCCATGGCTTTGCTTATGAGGCAGGTCAGACTTATGAGTATGTGACTGGTGAGTCTGTAAAAGGTCCTCCCTTATGCAGAGGAATGACTGTAGCTGTTCTCCATTCTGTTGGTACAAAACATGTATAGAAGCTGAGACTGAACAGTGTTGTTAGGGGTGTGGCTAAACTGAGCATCATGGTATTTAAGATGCATCCAGGGATATTGTCAGGGCCCATCAGTACAGTACTTTTAGCTTTTAATATCACTTTTAGGGCTTGGTCTTGTGTAATGGTGGTGAGCTAGTTTCAGGTATATCTTGATTGGCAAACAGAGGGGAGAGAATGGTAAAGTTATACCTAAATTTCTTGGCCAGTAGGTTTGCTATATCTTCAGCTTTAGTGTAGGAAACATAGTTCACAATCATCTCAGCACATTGCCGTGTTGTGCTTTTAAGATTACGAAAATAACTAAAAACTACCATGTGATTGTCTTCAGCTTGGGTAGCTATTTTAGCCTCATACTTGGCTTTGGTGGGTTTGTTGAGCTCCACATAATGTTTGTCTAATTTACACCAACTTGAACTATGATAGAATTGGTTTACATTCATTTAACTGAACCACAGAACAGTTTGTAGAAAAACATTGCAGCTAATAGTCAAATTATGGACAGCTGAGTGGTCTAGATGTCAAGTTAAAGGAACTAGGTTGACATTCGCATTTTTTTCTTTTTTTTTTTTTTTACTGTAACATTCGCACATAGCCCAAAACCGCCAAGTGTGGAAGGTCTAAACAAACAGCCCCTGCACCCCCACACCCCCTGCAAATTATATATATCAACTCTGAGATCACACTACAGGGAAGAAGAGGGTATATTTCCCGATCCTCACCGTACCATGATCTCCATTCAAAAGCTTCAGCAGCAAACGTCATAATGCCGGCTTCACATGCACAAATGGCAGGCTCCATTCATTCACATTAATTTAATAATACACAGTACGAAATTTCAATCAGTCTAGTAACTGAATTCAGTCAAATAAAATCCATTGTACTGCAATTCTTCAAAATGAATGTAGATCGATAGAATCATACTTGTGGTGCATTAACTTGAGTATGTGAGTAACCTGGCAAATCCTAGCTCCAGATAAGCAACTAACTGTTATCTTCTCTTTGTCCAGTCTGGTGAATGGGGGATATACTTGTCATGTAATGGAGTCCGCCCTGTTACAAGAGACCTGGGTAAAATGTTTGCTTTCCTTATGGGTTTTGTTCTTGGGGATCTATTGAGTGTAGGTTTTTGTGAGGTGTTTGGTCTTGTTTGTGGTGTGCACTTTAGAGATTGCTGAGGATAGGTGTTGCCATTTGTATGCTTAGGAGGTCATTATGCTTTGGGAAGATTGCTCTTTAGTGCCTCAGCATAAGTTAGTCTGTGTGTGTGTGGTGTACATTGTTTGGAGGATGTAGTGTGTGTGTGTTTTTGACAACCTTGTTGGCAAGCAAGATTTTTGCCTCCAAGTAAATTGTTTATGTACATCTCTTGCATACTGTGCTAGTTTCTTTAGAGATTAAAAGGTCTCAGGATGACCATATCTACCAAGCTGGCTATGGAGATATTTGAAAATTGCATACCCATGTTCTCCAAACTAGTATTAGGGTAGGGTATTATGGTTTTTGGACTGAGCCATATAGCGGTCTCCTAAAGCAGGCTGTCTAGAGTTAGGGACTAGAGTTAGATATTCCTAAGGTATGGTATTAGTGCTATTCTAGGTACAAGCTAGCTGCTGTAAGCTGATCTCCATTCAATACCTCACTAGGTTACAGGTTATAGTCCTAATATAGTTATACAAGTAAACTACTGTTTAAGCATTTGCTTCTGTACTGGGCACTGCCAACTGCCACTGTTTCGTAAGTAGCTCCATGCAAATGCACCTCATTTATAAGAACAGAAAATAAACTGAAATCTGAGCACTCTGGCTAGTAAACGACTGTACCTTGAGCTCTTCAGGAGTGTTTCCCATCTCAGAAAGACCAGGCAAACACCTTCTGCCACAAGATGGATGATGTGGCCCTCTTGAAAGTAAAAACACAGCAAAAAAAAGGAACCTTCAGGGGCAATGCAACAACAAAACAACTTATTCCCAGGTAAGCTCACCCTGCAGTAAGGCAATTGAAATGCTAACAGTTTAGAGATTAGGCCAATATAAAAGACATTCTTATTAGTAATCTATAGACATCTTGGCTATGTAATGAATCTGTTTATGGTAAGCATCATACATAAATACTCCCTGGAATCAAAAGATAGGTATTGCTTCAATGTGCAAGAGTTCATACTAGTGCAAAATACTAAGTATTTTACAAAAATCAAGTCTTAAATTTAACTCATCCAAAACTCTTTCTGTTTTGATGAACATATACACTGACAACCAAATAATGTCTAAATATCAATATAACTTGAATTGCAAAAAAAAAAAAGAAATCTTTAAAAATAGTACCGTCAACAGACGTAGAATTTAATTAAAATTAATTGTGATAACTTCATATAACGGTGTGGGGAGTTAACCTTAAAATGGAATTTATGCTGTTTTTCTTTTGAAGATAAATTCACTTTAATTAAAATGGTATCGTTGCGTAAAATTTTATGTATAATACAAGGCACTTCTGTTATGCCAAAGAATGAGAAAACTAAAGTAGTTAATAAAATCTTTCTTCATTTTGTGGTATCCTCCTGATAAATAAGAACTGTATTTGCATATACTAGAAAATGTGACAATGTGACAATGGGACATAGGACTTCTGGATATTGAATCATATGTCTTGGCCTTACTTATAAAAGGAATAGTACAACTGATAATTCTTATATAGCCAGAACTTCATAAAACTGTATGTATAAATAGTAAATTTAAAATGAGTGGTCAGTCATTAAATATTAATAATAAAGTGAAATGTATTTTATTTTTCTCCATATCTGTACATATCAAATCTAATTATATAAGCACTGCATTAAACATTTCTAAAATACTACCAGTAAATACTCAAGGTTTACTAAATGGTTAATTTCTACATTTCCTGTTTCTTGGTTCATTGTAAGAACAGATGTACTAAAATGATGAGCTAGAAAGAAAACAAGTATGTTTATTATGTTGTTTTAAAGAAACCACTTTGTTGTCTTCAGGCAGCATAGGATTCATAGGAGTTTCAAGTCAATTTTTATATCTCTTATTTCTTTCATTCTGACATTCATTAAGGGAACAGATATACAAAAAAGATGAGTTAGAAAGAAAACAGTATTATTTATTGGTTTTGTTTTAAATAAACCACTTTGTTATGTACAAACAGTATAGGATTTATAACTGTTTCAAGCTAATGTATTCTTGCAACCACCAGTGCCTTCATAGCACCTGTCCTCATGCTGTACCCCATTTCTCACGGAGGGCTTGTCGAGTTAGTTGTGATAAATTTGAGGGTGCACATCTAGTCGTGCAGTGTCTGTTTGAAGGGTAGTAATGTAGCTTCATGCTTAATTAGCATGAGCAGCTAATCCCAGAGATGGAGAGGCACTGTGCAATGAATCTAATCATCATAAGCTTCATACATAAATATTCCCTGCAAACAAATGATTAGTTATTACTTTAATGTGCAAAAATTTCATACTAGTGCAAATACTGAACATAAAAAAGAAGAATTAGTAAAGTATTCCAATTTATTAAAACAGATAAATTCACTATTGGTATGTGATTCTTCTTCTGGTTCCATTCTTTTTAAAAAATAATTTTATTACATAAACATTTTATCCAGGAACATATTGATAAGCCTAGGAGCAACCAAATTATCCACATTTTGATGAATTGTATAGTATAATTTTTACATCTGCTAGTCAAGCAACCTATTCCTTATTCTAGAAAAACTGATTTTTTTTTTTTACACAGGGCATTTCTGACTCCATACAAAATTGGTAAAATTTTGATTGTAATGTCTGTTGAAGATGTAATAAGTGAATTAAAAAAGACTGGAACATGTGCTTAATGACTGTGAATTACTTATAGAGTTTTAAAAATATTTTCAGAAATTTGTTCAGGTGTTATGGCTCGACAGATTCTTTTTAAGTAGGCATTTAGTGCTAGTTAATGCTCCTCCTCCTTTGGTATGTGTGGCCAGGTGTCAGTTTTGTTTTATTTGTTGTTTGGTAGCTAGCAATAGCAAGAAATGCTACAAAAAATGGAATGGAAAATTTTAATTCCACTTAAATGTATTGAAAGTATTAATGCAGTTAATAATGTGCATGAAAAGTGTTCAGCAGAGTATGTCTAAAAGTCAAAGGGAAATTTGTGAATTGTAAGTTTTGGTAAAACTAACATCATTATTAGATATAAAGAAAGCTAACACTCTATGAAATTTTAATTAAAATATTTAGAATGATACTTGATACTGAATTATTATTTTCTGGCACATTATGTATATAGTATAACTAGAAAGATTTAGTGTTCATCATTTGGTTAAGTGTGGAATAATTATAAATTTATAGAATTGTAGATGTCCTGACTGAAATGACTGTTGTACTATTCCAAACAAATGGATTTTCAATGCTGACATCCGTCCAGGATACCAAAGACTAAATCTTCCCAGAAACATGCATCTGATGTATGATCTCAGCTTGTGAGCATCTTCTTCTTTCAGCTTTTTCCCGGTTAGGGGTCGCCACAGCGAATCATTTGTCCGCTCATACATAATACAACGTGTTAGCAAAAATCTTCAGACTATCTCACCACCAGTGCAAATGCAGGACTTGCACCCATTAGTCTGATCTTCATGTGGTTGTTAGTACCATAAACCTTCTCAGATTCCAAAGTGTCTCATTGGGGAACCTTCCTTTCTGTTTATACTGTTTTCTGTGATTTTGTTAGCTGTCAGGTAGGAATAGAAAGTGTGACTGTGGTAGGCAGATACCCTACAAAGACCTCTAGTCTCAGTCCCTATTTTGCTTGAGCACTGAACACAATTACAGATCCTGTTCCATTTGCCAGTCCTTCATTCCCAAGAAACTGTGATCCCATTTTTCATCCTTGAATACATTTTTAGAGACCCAATGTCTGAAATGGTTGGCCTAGTCTAAGATGGTATATCCTTCCACATCTGGCAAAATGTCCACTCCCAAAAAAAAACTCAAGACATCTAGGTTCATTGATCAGTCTGCCCAGTCTGATTCTGACATAGCTCCTCTGGTTACAAAACCTACGTACATCCAATTCTACCTCAGATGCCCTCAGCCATGACTATGATGAAGGCTGATATCACATCCAAGGACTGCATGTCTTGATTGTCTACTCCTACAATGGAGAAGGGGGGACCAAGTATCATTATTTCAGAGGGGACAGGGGGGAGTTCCTCAGATTCTAGTATGGGAAGAAATTCCTGGAGCCTCTGTGCTTGGTTCAGGTGGTCATCACCGCTAAGAAAAAGTCCCAGAAAACCAAGCATGGTGTCTCTCCTCCTCCTTCTAGGAAGCAGGCATGGATGGACATTTCTCAGGGCCTGTTCAAGGCCACTATGGCTCTTAAACCTCCTTCCTTTTCAGATCCTCTACCCACTCCACAGAAGATTACTGTGGAATATTCTACAAAGGAGGGGGCTCAGATTCTGAGGACCATTCCTTAGTTTACTCCTTTCTGATTCACTCTCCTAGTCAGGTGCCCTCAGATGATGAGGATTCCCTTTCTCCTGATTCCCCTGTGGAAGCGGCATCCTTCAAGAGACACCACTGTAAATATTATGAAACATCTTTTGAGTGTCAGTCTAAGCAAATCTCTAATATCTAAAAGATATACTACAGCTTTTTAGTGGTGGGCACCCCTGCCCCTTCCCCTATCCGTCCAATCTTGGGGGTCTTTCTGGATGCTTTGATATCAATGTTCACAGCCCCAGATTCTTAGCTCACTACTCCCAAAAGGCCAGGAACATTCTACAAAGTTCCAGAGTCTTTTTAGAATCCTGTACCTAATCCTTCAGCTGTTTTCTTACCTTCAGACAACCCATCTATGTTACTGCCAAATGCTAAAGCCCTACCCTCATTCAAGAGCAGTAGGGTTATGGACAGGTAGGGAAAAAAGGTGTATATTCCTTATATACCGGCCATCAGGGCCATTAACTCTCATACCCAAATGATCAAATATCTTTTATCTATCCTTCACAATCTGAACAAGATTGTGGCTGACATGTCCAGCATAGACTCCAAGCAACTGATTTTGCCCTTGGTAAAACAGGCCACTCAAGTGGTCAGGCTTAGCATAAAATATAGCAATGATGCTATTGGGGCCTCTTCCAGAGCAGCTGCTACTGGTTCAGTCATTAGGAGACACACCTGGCAGTGTAACCAGCCCCTGCCAGAAGATTTCAAGGCTAAGCTCCTGGACCTCCCCCAACAGGGACCTTTTGTTTGGACAACAGGCAGCTAGGTTACTCAAAACTTTGCAGGAGGAAGGTGAAACTATGAAGGACTGTAGATAAATGCTTCTTACCTCTGTGCCTAGATACTAAAGGAATTACCCTTCCAAGCCAACCTCCTTTGTTAGAAGAGAGTGTAGGACTTTTCAAAAATACAAGAAGGAACCCAGAAAAAGACTTCCAGAAAGAAAATGAAAAGGACCCCAGATCTTAGAGGAATCCCTTCACAGATAGGTCAGTGTGATGTCCCTCAACCAGACCATCAGTCTGCCTACTTTCTTTCCCATACCAGGGAACAGGGGTGAAAGACTTCTTCATTCCCTAGATGTGCACAGCCAACTCAAGATTCTATTTAGATTAGACTAAATCTATTTGTAATTCAAACCAAGTATTTGTCTCTTTCATGGACTCTAAGCTAGGCCAGCCAGTATCCAAACAAACTATTACAAGCTGGATTTCTAAGTTAATTTCCTTTTACTACACTCACCATAGCAAGCCTTGCTCTCTTTCCCAAGGGCTCACTCTAGTAGAGCAGTAGCCTCTTCTGGATATTTCTACCAAGGAGTAAATCCCAGAACCATCCTGAAAGGTGCTACTTGATCTTCTGTGAACACTTTCACTAAACAGTGTAGAGCAGATGCCTTTTCCAGCTCTATGGCAACCTTTGCCAGGTCAGTTCTTTCTGGCCACTCGGATAGTTTTCACAGTTCTCAGCTATTCACCCTTCTGTTCCCTTAAGCTCTGTGAATTACCAGTTTGTTTGAAATACTGCAACACTGATGTCAGTCAAGACATAGTACAGTTGTTTGCATTCCCTGATACAATAATAAGTTAAAAGGATACATGGGGGATTGGAAGCAAAAATTAAATTAGCTTTGTATTTAGACTTTCTACTTGAATTGTGGAGACATCTAAGTATAAGTAAACTCTCAGTTAACCAGCACCCATGGGGACTGGTAGATGCCGGATAACTGTAGTTTCTGGTTGCTTGAGAGTTACTATTAAAATAGGCCTGACCAGTACTGTACCCTATACTATTTGGCTTGACTTGTTCTCAGGTTGGGGAGAGAGGGAATTTATTCCTAGCTTCCTTTTTAAAACTCTTAAAACTCTAAAAATGTAAGGTGTGTTTCTGCGGGGGGGGGGGGGGGACAGAATGTGCAACATATGAAAATTATACTATATTTCTTTGATTTTTTTTTTTTTGTGCTGGTTGCTTGAGAATGCTGGTTGCTTGCATTCCGGTTAACTGAAAGTTTACTGTATCAGCATTTTCACCGGAGAGACTATATTTTTTCAATATATGCTTTGCAGTCTTGGTTAAAGCAACTTGTGAGCTGAATTAAAAGTGTATTTTAGTTACTTTTGAGTGCAGTGTCTATACGCACTTGTGTGTGTCCTTATGTATGTAGATCTAGATATCTGTATAAATGTGAACGTGTATGTGTGTGTGTGTGTGTGTGTGTGTGTGTGGGTGTGTGCATGTACATGTGCATGTATTCTGCATGTATACATTAAACACTGCATGTAAACCATGCCAGATTATATGGCAGCAATACAGTTAGCAAGATATAGTGAGTTTTAGGTAAAAGTAACATTTTTAGTTTATAAGTTACTTAGCACCTGATTAGTGTTTCAAACATCTAAATCACTGGATTGCTGGCAAAATTGTTATAATAAAGGCACTCTTTACTAAAGAGTACTGATTTTGCATTTAGTTGTTTTACAAATAGATTTTGATATTGTTCCAAGAAGAATGAGCCTAATCTAGTACAGTAAATGACTGGTTTCCAGCTGATTATTATTTTACATAATTATTAGATAAATTTAAAATTCTTAGTTTAGTCCATCATTTTGTGCCCTCAGCGGTAAGAGGTAAATTCCTGTGTTAATATTATCTTATCTTATATAAAAGGTATATAACATTTTATAACTGCAGTTTGGCAGAAGTAGAGAGTTACAGTGAGATTTTGCCGTAAGACATGCTCTTAAGAGCCAGTCCTCTTTGCTAGACATCTTTGTCTTGCATGGATGGATGAGTTGCATCTGAATGTCAGTTAAGTAGAAGTCAAAAAGAACATAAACCTGTCAAAAATCTTGAAATAGGAAAAGTAGTCACATTATGATTGCAGAAGGAAATTGATCTGTAATGGTTCTTCTTATTTATTTAATATGGTGTGACAGGTTTCCATCTCCTTTTAGTTACATGCAGTGTCATCTAACAAGTTCAGTTGTTTGTACCCTCATCCATGATAATTTGTCTTACCTTTGGCCTTTTGGTAATGCTAGCTTGCAGAAACCAAACAAAACTAGTGTTTATTTATTGTTATAAAGTGACAGATGTAGGGCTATGACTTACTGTCATGATGCTATGCGTCTTGTGGCCAGTGGTTTTCATCCATTCCTCCAGTGAATATTCCATTTCTGAAATCGAAGAATGTATAGATGTTGACCATTATAACTGCTGCAGTAGCCTTTTGTCTATATGGATTGTATCCTGCCCGGGATGCAACAATCAGCTAGTTTCTCAAAGCTCTGGTTCACTCACACACCTTCACTCTGCAGTCAGAGTGAAGCAATCTTCAGTGTTTTCTTGTCACCTCAAGAGGAAGCATCTCTGACATTATACAGGAGCATCAATTGGCCTGGAAGCTTAATTTCTGGCAAGCAAGTCCACTCTAAGGAACCCTTCTACACAGAAATTGTCCTTTTAATAAAATATTTCTGTTTTATTTTGTGACTAAAATCAGTATTTTCTCTTTAATAAGCCCAGTATTTTTTACAATGTCAGAAGTTTCATGTCAGGGAGTCTTATTCTTAGATAAGAGATTTTTTTTCATTTAGGGGCTATTTATGTGGTAAACATGTACTGCTTTGTTGCACTTTTAAACTTTTAATGTTTGCGTGTGAATTTATGGACTGGGAAGTGCTTTAAATGAGTAGAAAGTTGATGTTTTTTTTTTGTTATAGTACTTGTGTATACTTCGTGACAACTTACCTGTTATTTTGTTCTTTCAGAGTGCATTGAGCATTATTGCTTCATTTCTGACAGGATTTGTAGTTGTGAGCTTATACATTTACTAAAAAGTGGGCTGTTTGGGGAAGTGTACACCTGCTTGATGGCTTACCTTCCAACTGGCTCATTCCAGCATTTCTTACCAGCTTTCAGAACCTTTCCTTGGCTGTAGCATGGATACTTACTCTGGTTCTGATGGATGTTGTCACACTTTACCTAAAAAGAAGCAACATAATAAAAATGTACTTGCCATCACAGCAGGCTCAGTCAGTGCCTCAGCCATTGGTGTGTGAACCTGTCGTGGCCATCTGTTGTTCCTCAGACCACTCACTTGCTTTTCTGGATTCTAATAGTATAGTCCTTTCAGCCACCATGGATCAGGGGTCAAACACATCCTCTTTGGTTGTTCCTTTGTCTGACGAAGGCGTAGGAGAACTACCTTCTCTGAGACTTGGACACACTCCAGGAGATATTTCTTGAGGTAACCAAGAGGAAGAGATCTCTTGAGAGGGCTGAGCTGCCATATCTGAGTCAGTCTTCTGTCAGGGTGTTACCTGCAAAGAAAAAGCAGAATGCAAGATATTGTACATCTGAAGATATGGTCTCTGTTAGAAAAGATGATTTTCTAACCCTAACCAAGCAATCATTACAGGCTATTAATCCTGGTTCCCAGAAGTTCTTACCTGAGGGCAGTATCACTAAAGAAACTCCTGAGGAAAATCTGTCACTGGATTCTGACATAGACAGATATATAGGGCCTTTTCTCCTGTAGATTCCCAAGTTCATAACATTGATTCTGTGGAAACTTGGTCCTCTCCATGTTCTTTAAAGGAATTTTCTTTTTCTCAGACTATTTCCAGAATGAATGAGGTATTTTTGTGGGAACAAATGGATGTTCCCCTTGAACTGAGGAAATATTATGATAGAATATGTTACAAGTAGATATATCTCATTCTTGCCAGCCTTGGAAGATGTGTTTAATGCTGTCTGTAATAATCTGGACTCTCAACCTTAAGTTCCCCAAAAGGTAGAAAGATGGTATAAAGTACCTCAAACTGTCATTTTATTTTTGTTTTCTCATCTTAGATCAGATCCAGCTGCAATATCTACTTCTTGGCCAGTGAGAATATACTATCAAGTAATACCAACCCCTCCACTGTGGGCATGGAAGGAAAAGTATTGGACATATCTGGTAACATAATTTTTTCTTTTTCCACTTTAGTTGATATACTACTGAACTACCAAGCACATATGGGGAAGTATGTTCTGTTTTGTTCAGTTTGAAGAAATACTCTGCCTCATTTCCTTCTAAGGTTAGCTCCTTTCTGAATTCTAATGTTTCTAATCTTTCACGAGTATCTACATATGCATTGAGGAGTGTGTATGTTCATGCAAATACTGTGTTTAGGCCACTACTGCTACTACAGTTTTGAGGCAATATGCCTGAGTATGTAGGCAAAAGTTTGCTGAAGAAGCATAGTCTGAGATTTGGAACTCCCCTTTAGATAAAGGAGGTTTTGTTTGGTCCTTCTGCTACTCAGATCCTGAAACAATTTGATGACAAAGGGAAGTTAGTTCCGGGAGTGCCTAAGATTTTTCAAGCTCCCATTTACAAATCTTCAAAATCATCTTTTCCGTTTAAAAAACAAAATAAGCAATCCTTGCCACCTGAAGGCAAACTGGGAGAAAAAAAGGGATGCCAGAAAGGGAACAAGAAGATGCAAGGATGTTTTTTTCAAAAAACAGACAGTCTAATGCTTCACAATGACTATGCCAGCATTTTATCCCCTGTCCCCACCCCTCTTGCTCCCATTTCTCTAAATCTGTCCCAGAAACAGTCTCTTTTCATTCCTCTTTGGCAACAGATTGTTTCAGACTCTTAGGTGTTAATAGTGGTTAAAGAGGGTAACAGTTGTCACCTGATACAAATAACTCCTCTCAAGGGAACTCCTCCCCATCCTCCACATCAAGCAGAATTTTTTTCAGGTGCTTCATTTATTCACCCTAGGAATCATAGGCTCCCAGTAGCCCTCAGTCAGCCCAAATACCAGAGTCCTTGGTATATAACGTCGGCTGCCGTTGGCTGTAAAACTGATGTCAGAACGTAAGGTATAAAGGGAGGCAGCCAACACCATTTCCTCAGTCTTTCTTGCCGCGGAGCCCAAAGCAGATGCAATTCACACTAGTGCCAGTTGGCCGTTTACCTTTGTTTTGCTTTCCGGCTACCAAGCTGAAGATGCCTTCAGATAAGTACCCCGTTGGGGATCCTCTTTTCTTGCTTTAAAGAATGTCAGATAAAGTTCATAACTGTCTTGCCTGTGGAAAACAGATTCCGCACCGTGATTTCCATTCCTATTGTATAACTTGTTTGGGCCTTGAGCATGATGTCCCTCAAGCTCCAGTCATAGCTCATTGAAGACTGCATGGCATTCACTTCTTCTTTCGGCTGCTCCCATCAGGAGTCGCCACAGCAGATCAACTGTTTCCATTTCTTCCTGTCCTCTGCATCTTGCTCTGTCACACCAACCACCTGCATGTCCTCTCTCACCACATCCATAAACCTTATCTTAGGCCTTCCTCTTTTCCTGTTGCCTAGCAGCTTCATCCTTAGCATCTTTTTCCCAATATACTCTGCATCCCTCATCAGCACATGTCCAAACCAATGTAATCTTGCCTCTCTGGCTTTGTCTCCAAACCTTCCAACCTGGGCTGAACCTCTAATATACTTATTCCTAATCCTGTCCATCCTCTTCACACCCAGTGCAAATCTTAACATCTTCAATTCTGTAACGTCAAGCTCTGACTCCTGCCTTTTTGTCAGTGCCACTGTCTCCAACCCATATAACATAGCTGGTCTCACTACCCTCTTGTAGACCTCCCCCTTTGCTCTTACTGGTACTCGTCTGTCACAAATCACTCCTGACACTCTTCTCCACCCAGTCCATCCTGCCTGTACTCTCTTCTTCACCTCTCTTCCACACTCACCATTACTCTGAACTGTTGATCCCAAGTATTTAAACTCATCCACCTTCGCCATCTCTACTCCCTGCATCCTCACCATTCCTCTATCCTCCCTCTCATTCACACACATATATTCTGTCTTAGTCCTGCTGACCTTCTTTCCTCTTCTCTCTAGAGCATATCTCTACCTCTCTAGGGTCTCCTCCACCTGTTCCCTACTCTCACTACACATCACAATGTCATCTGCAAACATCATAGTCCACGGGGACTCCTGTCTGATCTCGTCTGTCAACCTGTCCATCACCATTACAAATAAGAAAGGGCTCAGAGCTGAACTTTGATGTAATCCCACCTCCACCTTAAACGCATCCATCACTCCCACCGCAGACCTCACCACTGTCATATTACCCTCGTACATATCCTGTACCACTCTTACATACTTCTCTGACACTCCCGACTTCCTCATACAATACCACAACTCCTCTCTAGACACCCTGTCATATGCTTTCTCTAAATCCACAAAGACACAATGCAACTCCTTCTGACATTCTCTGTACTTCTCCATCAACACTCTCAAAGCAAACATCGCATTTGTAGTGCTCTTTCCTGACATGAAACCATACTGCTGATCACTAATCATCACCTCCTTTCTTAACCTAGCTTCCACTACTCTTTCCCATAACTTCATGCTGTGACTGATCAATTTAATCCCTATGTAGTTACTACAGCTTTGCACATCACCCTTATTCTTAAAAATCGGTGCCAAAACACTTTTTCTCCATTCCTCAGGCATCCTCTCACTTTCCAAGATTTCATTAAACAATCTAGTTAAAAACTCCACTGCCATTTCACCTAAACACCTCCATGCTTCCACAGGTATGTCATCTGGACCAACAGCCTTTCCGTTCTTCATCCTCTTCATAGCTATCCTTACCTCCTCCTTGCTAATCCACTGCACTTCATGATTCACTATCCACACATCATCCAACCTTCTCTCCCTCTCATTCTCTTCATTCATCAGCCCCTCAAAGTACTCTTTCCATCTGCTCAACAAACTCTCCTCGCTTGTGAGTACGTTTCCCTCATTATCCTTTATCACCCTTACCTGCTGCACATCTTTACTAGCTCGGTCCCTCTGTCTAGCCAATCGGTACAGGTCCTTTTCTCCCTCTTTAGTGTCCAACCTTTTGTACAACTCTTCATACTCCTTATCCTTAGCCTTCGCCACCTCTCTCTTTGCCATGCACCTCATCTCCTTGTACTCTTGTCTACTTTCTTCATCTCTCTGACAATCCCACTTCTTCTTCACGAACCTCTTTCTCTGTATACTCTCCTGTACTTCTTCATTCCACCACCAGGTCTTCTTGTCCTCCTTCCTCTTTCCAGATGTCACACCAAGCACCTTTCTAGCCATCTCTCTTACTAGCTCTGCTGTAGTTACCCAGCTGTTCGGTAACTCTTCACTGCCACCCAGTGCCTGTCTTAACTCTTCCCTGAACATCACCTCACAATTACCATTTTTCAATTTCCACCATTTGATCCTTGGTGCTGCCCTCACACTCATCCTCCTCTTCTTGATCACCAATGTCATCCTACAAACCACCATCCTATGCTGCCTATCTACACTTTCCCCTGCCACCACTTTACAGTCTCCAATCTCCTTCAGACTGGCCCTTCTACATAAGATATAATCCACCTGTGTGCATCTTCCTCCACTCTTGTATGTCACCCTATGCTCCTCCCTCTTGTTAAAATACGTATTCAACACAGCCATGTCCATCCTTTTCACAAAATCCACTACCGTCTGACCTACTGCATTCCTTTGTTTAACACCATACCTACCCATCACTTCCTCATCCCCTCTGTTCCCTTCACCAACATGCCCATTGAAATCTGCTCCAATCACCAGTCTCTCACCCTTGGGTACAGTCATCACCACTTCATCCAACTCACTCCAAAATTTTTCTTTCTCATGCATCGCACACCCAACTTGTGGAGCATATGCACTAACAACATTCATCATTACACTATCAATTTCCAGCTTCATAAACATCACTCTATCTGACACTCTTTTCACCTCCAAAACACTCTTAGCATATTGTTCCTTCAGGATAATGCCTGCGCCATTTCTCCTCCCATCCACACCATGATAAAACAATTTGAACTCGCCTCCGATACACTTAGACTTGCTCCCCTTCCATCTGGTCTCTTGCACACACAATATACCAACCTTCCTTCGGTCCGTCATATCAACTAGCTTTCTCCCTATATCAGTCATACTGCCAGCATTCAAAGTTACAACCCTCACTATCACAGTCCTAGCCTTTACCTGCCTTCGGCCATGCCTTCCGCCTCTTCTCCTCCTTCAGCCAACAGTAACCCAATTTTCGCCATCACCCTGTTTGCCAACAGTACTGGTGGCGGTCGTTGTTAACCTGGGCCTCGACCGATCCAGTATGTATATGTGTACTTTTGTCTGCATGTATGATTTGGCAAAAGTTTACACCGGATGACCTTCCTGACGCAACCCTTCCCGTTTATCCGGGCTTGGGACCGGCACAAAGAAATGCACTGGCTTGTGCATCCCCAGTGGCATGGCATTCACATATTTCCTTATTTAGATGACATACTTACCTTTGCAGAGTCTTTTCCCAGGTGTGAAAAACTCTTTAACATGGCTTTCCAGATAAATGTACACACACATCCTACTTCAATCCATCACACTGGATTGCGTTTCTGGGTTGCCTGATAGACACTTCACAGCAAAAGGCCATTCTGACACAGGAGAAGGTGGAATTTTATCTGGAAACTTTCCTGAGATTCTCCAGTCATTCTTTGACTTCTGCAAGTGAATGTCTCAGGATTCTAGATGTCATGGCTTCTATCATTCTCATGATTCCTCTCACCAGGTTACACAAGAGAAATGTTCAGTGGTTTGTAAAGAACATATGGACTCAATAGCTCTTCTGAAATTTCAGATGCCAGTTTTGGGCTTTGTCAAAAAGGAACTGCACTGGCAAAGATTACAAATGGCTCTTAATCCCGGTCTCCACTTTTCTGCTCAGACCCCAAGTAAGTCTGTAACTACAGATACCTGAGATTTTGCTTGGGGAGCGAGCAGTTTCCATGGGAGAAAAAGTGCAAGGCTGTGGAACTCCTGAGATACACCAAAGCACATAAATGTAAGAGATGTTGGCTGTGATCCATGCCTTAAAAGCTCTTCATCATCTTTGACCCCTGGACTTCTTCAGGTGATTGCAGACAACATCACTTTGATGTGATACATAAGCAAGCAGAAGGTACCAGGTTGTACCCTCTGTGCAGGCTGGCTGTGATTGTTTGGGAGGTAGCTCTACAGCATTCCCTAATCCTCTAAGTATCTTACATTCCATCAAAGCAAAATATAGTGGCAGAAGAGCTGAGTAGGACCAGGACAGACCCTCATGAAGAGAAATTGAATGAGGGGGACTTCCAGGAGTTGATCCATTCATGGGAACACCTGAAATAGATCTGTTTACCTCCTTTAGGGACAGAAAACTGAACAACTTTTGCTCCAGGACTCATTGCAAGAAGACAAGGAAGACAAATTTTCATTCCCGTGGTTGGAAATGTTCCTGTATGTATTTCCACTATTTCCACTCATATCCAGGGTAATTCTGAAGGACTCTCTAAAAAAAAACTTTTGGCCCAGGGAACAGTAGATGTTCTTCGTGTTTCACTGTTGCAGTCATCACACTTGGGTTGTCTGCCTTGCAGGTAGCCCTCAGTCGGCCCAAATACCAGAGACTCAGTATTTTTGCATCGGATGCTGTCGCTGCTGGACTGACGTCAAGTCTTCAGGGATATAAAAACAGGCATCTGATGCCATTCCATCAGTCTTCCTTGCCGAGAAGGAGGCTGAAGCAGAAGCAGTTCGCAAGTGCTGGTCAGCCGCTACCTGAAGTTTTTCGTTTTCGTTGAATAATCCTGAAGTCTTCCAAAGCTAAGTACCCCATTGGGGATCCTTTTTTCTTGCTCTAACCAATGTCAGAAAAAGTTAACAATTGTCTTGTCTGTGGAAAGCAAATACCTCACAGAGATTTTCACTCTTACTGTGTCACGTGTTTAGGCCCAGACCACGATGTCCCTCACTGTCAGATTTGTGCCTTGTTTAACACCCGAACCATTCATTGTCAGGCTCTTTTTGTTGCTAAATTCTTTCGCTGTCGATCTCCTAATTCTGAAATGGCTTTGGTAAGCCATCCGACTACCGATTTTTTGAAAAAACTTAAGGATAAAGACAGAGACAGACTGCTTAGGTCAAACATTGCCGACAACGCTTCTGTTAAGCTAGTCGCCAGTCCACCTGTACTCAGTAAGGTGCCCTTGCAGCCCCTGATGCCTGCTTCAATAGATTCGCAGGCCTCTGCTGAGACCCATTTGGAGTTCGGTATGCCACAAGATGCTTCTTCAACTATGGAACCTGCGGTTGTCTCTACCTTGGATGGATCCGGAGCCGCTGTGCAGAACTGCCGGCTTCTGAGGCAGTTCTTCACTCTACCGATGTTCGAATTAAACCGACGACTTCATTTCTTACCAAAACTACCATGTTTCTTAGGCCCAGAGTATGCACTACACCTAGAAAACCGTCAACCAAAGTGCATGCTCAGGACCCCATGCCACAAAAACAAATGCTTAGAATGGCTGAAGACCTTATTACACTGATTAGGGGAAGTCAGCCTTCCCCTGCAAAGAGACAAAGAACCCAGTCCCTTTCAGGTTCTACAGACCAGGAGTCCAATGACTCTGACATTTCTGATTATGAAGGCATGCCCTATCTGCCTATGAGGATTCATATGCAGAAGAATCCATTCCCTCTGCCTCCCCTCCAGAGGATTTTTCTTTTGGTGAAACCTTGCATACTTTAAGAGAGCATTTCCATTGGGAATGCCAAGACTATCCTCAGTCCAAAAAGAGACTCAGAGAACTTTTAGAGTTGTCTCAGCACAGACCTTTAGCTATACCCCCTGTCCTGGATGTTGTGGATGATGTTTTCATGGAATCCAGTCTTACTCCTGACACTTTACCTCCTGCCCCTAGGAAACCTGACAGGTATTACAGAGTACCTGATACAAGTTTCTGTTCAAGAATCCTACTGCTGACCCAGAGATCATTTCTCAGGGCCCTAAAGGTATCAAGGCTACTACAGCCAAGAATCCCACCCCTTCAGACAGGGATTCCAGAGCTTTGGGCAGATGGGGTAAGAAGGTATATACCTCTGCAACACTTACTATCAGGGCTTTGAGTTGCCAGTTTCTCATGCTGAAGAACCAGCAACATATTATGGAACTTATTAAAAAAAGTGGTAACTTTTCCAGACTGTGCAGAAAATAAAGAATTGCAGGAGCTTATGCACTCTGCAAACCATGTCAGTAAACATACACTGCAGTGTGACTTTGATGTCCTAGAAGCATCTTGCAGGGCAGCAGTCACTGGCTCTGTACTGAGAAGACATGCTTGGCTGAAGGAGCAGACCTTGCCAGATCATGTCAAATCTAAATTACTAGACGCTCCTCTGAATAAGGACTCTTTGTTTGACACCAAAGCAGAAGAAGTTCATAAATGATGGAGGAAAAAGCTAAATCTATGCAGACTCTTAAAGAATTCTTACAAGTGCAACCCCCTAGATTCAGTAGGCATTGCCCTTAAAAACACTGATCCTTTCCAGCCCCCTCCAGGCCTTCTCAAACAAGATCCATGAGAAACAGACCACCCAGACTATAGTCTCAGGGTATGCAGAGATCTAAGCAATGGAGTGCCCCACCCCCAAAGCAGGGAGTGGTAAGCCACCTCCTTATGGAAAAAGCTCACAATGACTTCTTCAATCCAATTCCCAGCCCTGTCCAACTGCTTGTGCCCCTAGGAGGAAAATTTGCCCTTCATGCAAAAAACTGGATGTCCATCACCTAAGACCGATGGGTCCTCAACATTGTATCCCAGGGGTACACATTTTATTTACATTCTCTGCCAACCCCAAGTGGATTACCAGACCTTCCTCAAAACCAGTGGGTAGAGGCTCAAAACCAAGTACTTTCCCTGCTCAATATCAGAGCTATTCAGCTTGTTGCAGAAGAACAGAGGGGTCAATAATTCTACTCCAGACTCTTCCTGGTACCCAGGAAAGAGGGCATTGGTGCCCAATCCTGGATCTTTCAATTCTAAACACCTTCCTGGTGGTACCAAAGTTCAAAATGTTTACCCTACAACACTTTCTTCCTATGTTAGCCAGGGATGCCTGGTTAGTCACCCTAGACTTAAAAGAAGCCTATCTGCACACCCCTGTAAGGGAGTCATGCAGGAAGTATCTACATTTCAGGGCAGGATCTATGCTTTATCAGTTCTCTGCACTTCCCTTTGGCTTATCTACTGTGCCCAGGGTATTCACAAAATGCTTGGCTCCAGCCATTGCATACTGCAGGCAGAGAAATATCCAAATTTACCCATACTTGGATGACTGCCTGATTCAGGCGGACAGTCAGGAATTGTTACTTCAGCACCTGGCATTTGTAAAAAACCTTCTCACTTCCTTGCGGTACACTGTCAATGAAAAGAAATCACAACTGGTACCCAGACAAATGATTGCATTCCTGGGAGCAAGCTTGGACACAACTTCCCAGATGGCATTCCTCACTTCAGAAAAACAAGTTTATCTGACAGATTACTTCAAACAAATGGATAAAAGAAACCAGCTATCTGCAAGAAAAATACTGCAAGCCCTAGGGTTCATGGCCTCATGTATACTGCTAATTCCATATGCAAGACTGCATATGACGAAACTCAATGGTACTTAAAATGTCTTTGGTGCCAACATTCTCAGGACCTGGAAACAGTCATTCCTATCATACCCTGTCTAAGGACAGAGTTCCTTTGGTCAGCAGAAGCATGCAACCACAACAAGAAACTTGCATTCACTCTACCCCACGCCAACCAGACCCTGACCACAGATGCATCAGACTATGCATGGGGGGCTCACATAGTGGAGAAATGTATTCAGGGCCTCTGGAGCCCAAGTCAAATTCATCTGCACATCAACCAAAAAGAGATGTTAGCTGTACAGAATGCCCTGACAGCTTTCAGATCCCTACTCCTTCCAGGACAACTGCTGATAAAAACAGACAACACCACAGTTATGTAGTACATCAACAAGCAGGGGGGGAACCCATTCCTACCCATTCTGCAGGTTAGCAATGGCCCTGTGGACCATGGTCTTGGACATCCAAGTCCATCTGCAAGCTCAATTCCTGCCAGGCAAACAAAACTCACTGGCAGACAACTTAAGCAGAAATCTCCCAGACCCACATGAGTAGAAATTGGAGCCCAGCACCTTCAAACTTCTAATTCAGAAATGAGGGACCCCAGAGGTGGATCTCATTGCCTCCCCCTACAACCACCATCTCAGCAAATTCTGCACTAGGAATCCTCACAACAGGGCCTGGAAAATGGATGCCCTATCCTTTCAATGGGAAAATCTATCAATCTATGCCTTTCCCCCTCTGCCCCTTCTCTTAAGAGTATTACTCAAGATAAAACAGGACAGGCCAAGGACAATTCTGATTTCCCCAGACTGGCCATGCCAGCACTGGTACCCACTCCTCCACAGCATGACAACGGTGCCACCCTGGCACCTACACCAGACCCCAACCCTGCTTTCTCAGCAGGAGGGACAGATATTTCATCCACAATTGCAAACCCTAATTCTTGCAGTCTGGCTTATTCCTTGAATACCCCACCAGCAACCCTAAGCAAACCGGTCCTGGACATCATCCTTGAAGCCAGAAGGCCCAGTACAAGGAAATCCTATGCTGATAAGTAGAAAAGGTATTGTTCTTGGATTCAGTCAAAAGGAGAGGACACAGCACTGCCCTCCTTACCTCTAATCCTGGATTACCTAGCAGAACTACTCCACAGAGGCCTATCCTTCTCCTCCATTAAGATCCATGCCTCTTTCATCTTGGCTCATTACAACACTGAGCCACCTCTATTCTCTCACCCTCTCATAAAACAATTCTTGAGACGGGTAAACAACTTAAGGCCACCAAGGAGAGCACCCATCCCTGCTTGGGACCTTAAAGTTGTACTGGAAAAGCTCACGCTTCCCCCCTTTGAAGAGTTAAAATTCCTCTCCTGGAAAACAGCCTTGCTTCTAGCCTTTACTTCAGCTAGAAGAGTGTCTGAGCTACAAGCACTGATGGCTGTGGAACCCTTCATTATTTTCCATGCTGACAGGGTCTCCCTCATGACTAACCCTTCATTTATGCCTAAAGTGGTGTCCAGTGTGACTCTCAACCAACCCATCCATTTGCCAACCTTCTTCCCTAATCCTAAAAATAAAGGGGAAAGGATCCTGCATTTTTTGGATGTGCACAGACAGCTCGGATTCTACCTCAATAGGACTAAGCCCTTCAGAAAATCTGACCAGTTACTAGTCAGCTTTGCAACAGGGGCAGAGGGCAAGGCCATTTCAAACAAACCATTTCCAAATGGATAGCACACTGCATCTATTTCTGCTACAAGCACCATGGAAAACCAACCCCTCAAGGAGTTAGAACACATTCCACTAGGGCAACATCTACCTCTACAGCATTTCTCAGGGGAGTTCAGGGACATCCTGGAAGCTGCTACCTGGAGTTCTGTACACACCTTCACCAAACATTACCACTTGCCTATCTTTTCCAAATCCAGGGCAGGTTTTGCTTCAGCAGTCTTGCAAGGCCTACTAGCCAGCCCTAACTCTTCTTGACTGTCTCCACCCTTCCTCAGCTTTGGGAATCCACCCAAGTGTGATGACTGCAACAGTGAAACAAGATGAACATAGTACAGTTGTGTACACTTACCATAAATGCAGATGTTCAAGTGTATTCACTGTTGCAGTCCTGATTTCCCTCCCACCAGCCCCCTGGTTTTCTCTCTCTCTCTCTCTCTCTCTCCTTTCTATGGCTATTTCTACTAGTATTGGTATTTACTTTTTGCTGATGGTGTTTTCCCACCATAACCTAGCTCCCTATTTGGGGGCTCCTGACATTTGGGGCAAGGAAAACTGATGTAATGCTATTGGCTGCCTGTTTTTATTCCACTGATGACCTGACGTCAGTCCAGGAGTGATAGCATCCGACGCAGAAATACTAAATCTCTGGTATTCGGGCCGAATGAGGGCTACCTGCAAGACAGATAACCCAAGTGTGATGACTGCAACAGTGAGTATACTCGAGCATCTACATTTATGGTAAGTGTACACAACTGTACTTTCTCCCTTTTTATGGAATTGGCCAAGGACAATAACCACAGGCTTCCACACAGACTGGATCTAGTCACACAAAAGACATTGGGAGTTTGATACATCACAGTGTCAGACAGTTTTTATACCTTTTAGGTACTTTTTTCATGAGAACATGTCATGCAGCAGGTACTAAAGAAGGCAAGATAACTTGTTACTGGAAAATCTTATATTGGCAAGTGGAAAGTATTTTCTAGTTGGTGCCCAGCCAGTTATAACCAGGGTCCCATCAGGGATTAAGGATCACTGGTTCTGAAATTATGTCTGAGTTAATTTTTTGTAAACTGTCTTACTCCTGTATCAAAGTACATCCTCTGGCCATTGTGGCATTTATGTCCATGGATCTTTCCCTTTGTTTTGTTTTTGGTAAAACAGCTTCTTAATGGGGTAATACTTATTAGGCCTCCTAGAATACAGGTGGCCACTTCTTTGGATCCTAACTTTGTGCTGGAAAAGTTAGTTATGCCTCCCCTTGAATCAGTTCATCGGGCTGATTTAAAGTTCATCACATGGAAGACTGTACTTCTCTTTGTGCTGACATCTGCAAGAAGACTTAAGGAGGGTTATTCCCGAAAGCTTTATTTTGTCAAATAAAGTGAGCATTTTGTATGTAGTTTATTTTTTGTTTTATGCTCTTGAGTTTGTATGTCTGGTGTAATTAACTGCAGTTGATTCGTGTTTTGGTACTTCCTAGAGCAAGGCAGAAGAAGTACGGTAGTGGAAGTATAACATATGCCAGCACAGCTAGCTGGAATTTTGCAAAGAATTATATGTCATTTGTATATCAAACTGATTTGTACGGATGCTTGTGTTGAAAAATGTATTTGTAAAGCTGCTTGTGTTAAAAATGTACCAACAGCATGCCCTGTTGGACAGAAAAGAAGTACACATGCATTATTGTAACTGTTTAAATGTATGTGTTTAAACAGAAGATCCTGGAAGAGAAGAGGTTAATCTCAAACTTTGAAAATAATTTTGAATTAAATTACCTGGCTTAGGCCATAAAGATTGTATCTTACAGTTCTCTATGTAGCCAGAGACAAAACGTTTGTACTAGGAAGCTTCCTGCATTGTCATTAGGGTGAACTAATTGTTGCTCTGTAAAGGTGGAGATTTTAAATTGTTTTATGACTTCTAAGAGCCGCAGCAGATGTTAGCAAGGCTCTCTGTGTGTGTATTGTCGACACATATGTGCTAAATCCTGACAGCTTTTGGCCAAGGGGGAGTGGCATGGGAACATTCTTATACAGACATGGGAGTACTGATTTGGGAAGTCCATATGTGTACCTGGGGAGAACGCTATGAGAAGTGCTTAAGCATATTTTGGATGAAATTTTATGGGAAGTGATTATATATAATTGGGAAGAGATCATATTGCTATAAAGTTTTGGTGGGGTTTACATGTTGCAGCTGCTACACAAACATAATAGTCAGATTTGTGTCTGATACGGATTTGTTAATAATATTGTACTGAAATCATCCTTTCTAAATACTTACATCTTATAAAATCAGTTAACGACAGAATACTACACTTATTTATAGGCATGTCTTTTACATTTAGTTGCAGTAATGTACTAAATGCGTTGTAGTGCTTCAGTTACCATGCTTTATGAAGTATATCTTTATATGCATTGTTGAAATCAGTTAAAGACAAAATACTGCACTTATATACTAACATGTCTCTCACTCTTGGTTGCAATAATGTACTGAATGCCATCCTTTATCCATCATTTATAGATTTTTTTTTGTTATATTTAATAATGAAATTAATTAAACACACAGTACTATTTACTACTCTTCAACCAGCCTTGTGGTTTTCCTTTCCTACAGTAGCCTATTGTAGATTATGTCCTCCTCAGCTGTAAAGAAAATGTATAAGACAATTGTTTCCTGTATTTCACCTTTTCCATAATATTACTTGTATGACTAGTATGTAAATGCAAATAATTTCATTCACTGCAGTACTTGCTTAAGATCATAGGATCATAGGAGGTTACTAGGCTATCAACCAGGAGGTCATTTCAAGCCTAGCTGTTTCATCCCAATGTAATACCATAGATACTCTTGTCAATAGCCAGGATTGTATTTAGTAATGACAGCCCATGTCTAGGAGAGTTGTGGGCACTATCCCCAGTAAGAGTTTACAATGATATGCTAATTTAGAGTGATATGTTTGTTTAATATTTATTACTATCTGAATTCTCATACTGTGTCAATCGTCCTTTTACTGCAAGTTATAAACAAGCTGATACACTTTTGGTGGAATGGTGTTTTAAAATATTATGCTTTGCATGTTACAGTCTGCGAATCGTGTTCAGTCAGAAGGTGTTCACACACAGAAAAATGTAGCAATTTTAGAAAGATTTTAGTTCCGTAGCTGTACTAAAGTGTGTGCTTTGATAGTTTTCTGCCTAATAATTCTAAGCATTTAAGGAAATTATTTAAAAATGTGTACCAAAGAAATTCAAAAGTAAATTAACTTGTCATTTCTCACTAAAGTATGTGCTGGTCATTCAATTGACAAAATCCCTACTCCCCTCACCCTACCTCCACAATGACCAGAGTGTGGCGCAAGGCTGAGAGTTTAGCCAAATTGTATGTGTTATTAAAATGGAAGAAGAACTGACTGACTCTTACAGTTATTATTATACTAGTAAACATTTTTCTGGCCTACACAAACAAAATCCTTTCTTTACAAAAATTGTCTGCATGTACTTTTAACTATTACCTAAGGTACAGCAATACTAAATGAAATTATTGTGTAGAAATACAAATATATAAATACAGTATACTCATGTAGATGTAAATTTGTGATTTACAGATATATATATATATATATATATATATATATATATATATATATATATATATATATATATATATATTTTTATATGCAGATTTTTATTTTAATCATACATATGGCTCTAGATGATGGTCACTGTTGAAGTGGCACCCTGACCCCTTAACCCCATATGCAAAAAGAGAAAAAGGGTTTGTGGGTGGATAGATATATTACATTTGTATTTAAACAGACATTTACGTTATCACATAAGCATTCCATGTATAGTTGTGTACAGTTGCAGTTCTGTGTACAGATATGTTTATGGTTTATTTTGCATTATTCTAATAACATTACAGATACATATTTGCAGTTACACATATTTCTAATAACAAATAAGTTCAATTATGCAACCTTCTTATAGTTTATTTTTTAAACCTGTGTGTAATATGATCAAAAATAGTACTTACGATAGAACTCTGGCTTTTTCACTGCTACCTGTCAACCACTCAGCCAGCTGATCAAGACTAATCTTCTGTAGGTTGTTGAACCTGTGGAAGCACTGTTAGCCAGAGTGAGTGATCTCTCTCAGGGATGAGAAGTGCTTACCCAACTCCTGCCAGATAGCTATCATTTTCCATTTGGAACCAGATATGCACTCCTGGATCTTATCCAGGTGCTACTCCCTAAGAAGGTGGTCCATTATTAAGGTTTCCTTATCTGACCAGCTCAGAGCGCGGCCTCATCTTTCACCGGTTGTACCATCATTTGAAGTGCCAGAATCAGAATGAAAAACTATAAGCAGGGCTGTGGTTCACTAGTTAGGAACCACTCCCTCTTGGGTGTGACATCAATTTAAGCAATGCCAGTTAACCAGCAGGTGGTTTAAATCAGAATGAAGAAAGTATAAGTAGGGCTGTGGTTCAGTGGTTAGGAACCACTCTCTCTTGGGTGTGACATCACCTTAAGCAATGCTAGTTAACCAGCAGGAGGATTATTCCAACACGTAGCAGAAAATAAATGCCAACCACAGAGATGGAAGTCAAACGCTTTAATTCACATATCCTGGTACCTCGGCAATTCGCCTTCAATGGGACAATACATCTTACAGTAGATTTAGTAACTTGATGGAGTTATTAAACAAAAAGTTGGAATATTCTATTGATGGAGGAAATGTTAGAATGGAAAGATGTGGTAGGTGTTCTGTATGTCATATGGTTAGAAATTTAAATGGAAGGAAAATCAATGGGAAGAAATATAGGGCGTTTGAGAAATTTAATTGTTTGTCACAAGGGGTGGTTTATGTCTTGGGTTGTGATTATCCTCAACCGTTGTGGTATATTGGTCAAACTACCAGAAAGATTAAAGTTTGCATTTTAGAACATTTGGGAGATGTGAGAAGGGAGAATTTGGATAGTCCTGTGGCTTCTCATTTTGTTAAGGTTCATAATAGTAACACTGAAGGATTTATTTTCAGTGTTTTAGCCAGACCACATTTTGAGGCTGGCAATTTTAAGGCAGAACTTAACAAGTTAGAACATAAGCTGATTCTCAATTATCCCACTTTGTATCCGGGGGGCATGAATTTAGATGTTGGTTTATCTTTATGAAATATTATATGATGTTTTATGAAATTTATATTTGCACTTTTACATTTTGCATTATATGAACTTGCATTTTGCACCATATGAATTTATATCTTGATAATGTCTTGCATTTTGAGAGAGTTTTGCATTTTGATATTATGTATTTAAAATTTTAGCATTATGAAATGCTGTTTTGTGTATAATATCATAAGTTTGAAGTAGTTCTTATACATTATGTTATATTTATATATTAGAATGCATTTATTTACTCATTCTTCTATGTTGTATGTTTTGTTCTTGGACATCAGATAATGTGAATTTTTATTGTTAAATTATCATCAAGTTCAAGTTGCAGATTTATGGGTACTTTTTGTGAAAATGGAACTTTTACATCTGCCTGAATGCTTTGTGTTTGAAAGCAGTTAAGGCAAGTTCAAGAAATAGTTTCAATTAAATATTTAATAATTAATTGGTTAATAGATTAATGAGTTTATGTGTTTGTATTTAAAGAGCTGGGTTTGTTTGATGTATTGTCCCATTGAAGGCAAATTGCCGAGGTATCAGGATATGTGAATTAAAGCATTTGACTTTCCATCTCTGTGGTTGGTGTTTATTTTCTGCTACGTGTTGGAGTTTTTTGTGACTAGTTTCTTCATTTTGGTGTTTTATTACAGCAGGAGGATTATACCAGGTACTGTTACTTTTTGTTAGTTTGGTTTAACCAAAAATGCTTTGTTACATACATGTTTATTTAAAGGAATGCATTCACATTTTATTTATATAGTGGATAAAAAACATTCCCCCCATAAAACACACACATAGTCCTGGCTTGGTTCTGAGGTGATACCAGGAAAAAGATGTACTGATCCATATGTGCCAAGAGTACATCCAAGAACTGCTTCAGTATCCTCAAAGCAGAAGCCTGTCAGATACCCCATGTATCCCATTTCTGTCCCTGGAAGGTCCTCATGGCAAGTATAGTAAAGGTAATATGCATGTTAGTATCCAGTGGGGAATTAAGTTCACACATTCCCTTGAGTACCCCTATGAGGGTTCTACATACTCACTAAGGCCCTTATGATATCACTGTCCACTCTAAACTTATCAAGTATCTTCAGATTATCAAAAATATATTGAGTTATCCTCTGCCTAAATCTCCACCTTCTTGGCCGGTGAGCACCACTGGACACAAGCTGTTTTGGCACACACAGCTCCATATGGTTCATAGATTCATATTAGGCTAACTGCCCTTGGAGCCATTTTAAGTCTAGGCAGTTATTCTACATGAGAATCAAACCCTTCACCTTGTGTTTATAAGGTAAACACCTTAACCATTATGCCAACCTTCCAGTAGTGTGCCAACCTCCCAACACAGGGGAAATAGCAAGGCTATCAGCAAATAGCAGCATTTTCACAGACTGCAAAGTAGGTAGGATTGGCAAGCCTCCCCTATATATAATGTACCTTCAGAGAGTGTGCGGAAAAGCAGGAACATTTTACTATGAATCTCAAGTAGGTAAGAGAATGCTTCATTAGCACATGCTGGGCTACATCATTTCTCATTTGCATCCCATTATGTCTTCATTGTCTTATGGTTGTTTGCAGTCATCATTTGTTAGTGTAAGTGGCATCTATGAATCGCAGCTTATCTGCACTTGTTCACTGACAGTGCGGATAGCCTTAATGGGCCCACGTAAAAACTTTGAATGCCACCCTTAGATTCTTTAAAAATGGCCATAGACAGTGGAAAAGAGAGACCTTGATTTATCAAGTTAACTACAAATTAATCATCAAAAAAAAAAAAATTATAGTATAATTTGTATACTTGGTGATGTAGTACCAGTAGTTGTTGAATTTATAACTTTATAAGGGGTTCTAAATAAAATATAAAGACAAAGTGCAATCTGGGAAATGATGGCTTTTTCTTAAACGCATTGACAGCTTACCTGATATTTAACTTGTGATGTCGACTGTGCAGAGATAACAGTTACCTTCACCGGAGTGATCAAATTAAGGGGTAGGATTCTGAAAAGGACATCATCCTCATCATCTTTGTAAACCCCCTTTTTCCATTTGTACATGGGGTTGTGGTGTCATATTAGATGTCACAATCTTTTGCTGTTCACAGCCACTCATATACCTTCTTCTGACTGTCGCTGGACTTGTCCCATGCAATCTGCCCCTCTTTTGGCTGGACATCCTTATCTCTTGTTGCCTTCTTCTTGTCTCTCCCAAACTCTGTATTTTCCTACACAAGTGAGTGAATGACCATGGTCTGTTCATTTTTACCTTCTGTGTAACTGAACATTTCTGCTCTGATGTCCTTATTACTTTGTCTGCCCCAGAGTGTGCATGCTCCTGCTCATCCTAGACACTTCATGTCCATTATGCCAAGCTTCATCAGTTGCTGTGAATTCATTGCCCAGGTTTCTGTGCCATACAGAAGCACTGGCTGCACCACTGGTTTATACAAATTTTTTTCAGCTTCTGTCAACACATTAATCCGGACACTTTGTGCCATTTGGCTGCAGCACCTCTGATTCTGGCTTTGACATCCTCATTCAGGCTTGCTTCCCTTTTCCTCATCCATACCGCCCTCACAGACATTTGAAGATGTTAACACAGGCCAATACTTTCCCTTCTGTCTCAGTTTTCAGCTTCTTCATAATTTCTGCCATTTACTGCCATGACACCTATTTTGGCTGCATTTAGTTTCATTCCACGTGCTTTCAGTTTTGCATTTCAAGCCCCTATAATTTGCTGAAGTTTCCATTCACAGTCTGTTTGTAGTGCCATGTCATCTGCCTACAGTTGCTTTGTTGATATGTCCTCTTTATCCTGTTTGTTAATGTAGTCCATCACCAGTATGAAAAGCTGTGAACTCAGAGCTGAACCCTGGAGCACACTCACTCCCACTGTGAAGCCTTTCTGTGAGTATAAACTCTGTTCTCACTTGTGTCATTGGGCCCTTGTACATACCAATTCTACCAATATGTTCAGGACTTTGCACCACTGCAGAACTACTGCCCAAAACATAATTTGCACTTAAGCATTAGGATGACTTGTTGCAGATGCAAGTAAAGATGGCTGATACTGATAAAAAAATACTTATGAAAATAGTGTGTAACTCACTGCAGGCTGTTTGTGCTTAATGACAGACTAAGATGGATCACAAAAAAAAACACATTCCTGTCTGCAGTCCAGACCACACAAAGTGTCAGTATTATGTACCAAACTTTCTGACAAACTGATATGCATTCTGTATCTTCTGAGCACTGTCATATACCCATAATATATGTTCTGTGCAGGTAGAGTGGGTTTTTGTTATCAGTAATGTGTGAATAGGCCACACACACTGATACTGAATTATTCAGGATGCCCAAACTGTGATTAAACAAAGTCTAGTAAACTCAAAATAGGATTATTTCAAGCTGTTAAGTGCAGTTTCTAAATGTGGTCCAAAGTGAATCAAACTAGTTTATTGAACGAGTAAAGAATAGACGTTTCCAGTCTTATGTATGGCATATATGTTCTTATTTTACGAGAAATTGAAAGTTATTTGACAGTTACTGTTCCATTAATCACTTTACAAGTATGTATTGCTATGAGAAGAGAAAATAAGCTTTAGATTTAATCCATAATGAATTCAATAACCAGAATTGTGAAAAAAGCCTAATTAAAAAAATAAAATAAAACAAAAAAGCTGTTAGATGCCATTATTATTTGTGGAAACAACGTTTCATATTGTGATTTCAATTGTCATCAAATCATATTAAAGCTTGTATTGGAGAGTTTAACCATGTTTGGAGCTAATTTTAGGAATTTAATTCTGAATACAGTTGGCAGGAAAGCTAAGGATTTTATACACGTAAGCCAACTCCCAAAATATTTCTTTGTTTCAGGCAATACAGAACAAAATCAATTTTCTTTTTATATGATCTCTTACTAAGCATTTTTGTAATAATGTTAATGCCCTGGGAGTTTTCTGCTTGCTGTTTTTAGTGCTATATTATCCTACTTAACTTTACACTCAGTATAGCCAGTATAAAGATGGATAGTTAGCTGCTACTGTTGCTGTGTAGAATTTCTTGCATTAAGCAGGTCAGCGAGTCTTTAGACTGTTTTCATTACTTTTTATGTGTTTGGTAACTTTATGTGTGATCTTGGCACAAGGCAGTAAAATTAAACACATTTCAGCAAAGAAGTACCTGCAAAAAAGTCTATCCATATGCATACTTAAATAGTTAGCACACTTTGTATACAGCCTACAGGAAAAAATGTACAAACTTTAAACAGCACATAGAAGTGTGCAGATTTTCTTGGGTGTTCTGTGTTAGTTGCTGGAATATAATATTCTGTAGGGTGAAACGTCCACCGTGTTTAAATTATAATTGTAGGGTAAGCTATTATTTTAACTATGTTACGTAGTATAAAGATAAGGTACTTGCTTAGGAAGTTGTTGGACATTTTCATACTTTTCTGTGTAACCAAGGTGGTTTATAGTCATGTATGTGGTTTGTTTATGTTTAGTATATTTTCTTAGCTCAGGTGAAAGAAGCCCCCGCAACAATGGATCAGAGACCAAAGGAGGCTTTTTTTGGAAAAGACCAAGGTGGGATTCACAGCTGTGAAGGAGAAACAACATGCTTTTTGTCTCCTTTATTAAAATGGCAGGCACTAGCAGAAGCAGCCATTGTTGTATGTCTGTATGAAATGGTAGCCATTAGATCAGGTATAGAATGTGATTTCTGAATCGTGAATAAAATAGCCTGTTGATTCTCCGTAGCCTTTTTTAAAGCTGTCTCGCTATGTTAAACTCCTTTAACATAGTGAGACAGTTTGTAAAAAGCAACGGAGATCTTGCTTTCTCCGTTGCTTTTTACAAACTGTTTCGCTATGTTAAATGGGTTTAACATAGTGAGACAGCTTTCAAAAAAGCAACAGAAGATCTCCGTTGCTTTTTACAAACTGTTTTGCTATGTTAAATGGGTTTAACATAGCGAGACAGCTTTAAAAAAGCAACAAGCTGTCTCGCTATGTTAAACCCATTTAACATAGCAAAACAGTTTGTAAAAAGCAATGGAGATCTTGCTTTCTCCATTGCTTTTGCCCACAGCTCTGATGTACTGCGTAGGCATACGCATGTGCAGTACATCAGAACTGCCGCAGAATACCAGACAGCTGTGGAAGGGCAGCAAGGAGGCATTATACAATGCCATTATTTAAGAAAATTAATTATTTGTTTTCTTAAATAATGTCATTGTATAATAGCAATAACCCACTTCAGGGTGTGAGTAATCCTGGATTTACCCACGGTTGGCTTTGTTTGGCCACTTGGGCTTTGCCCTCGTGACCAAACCACACCAACCGTGGGTAAATCCAGCATTACCCACACCCAGGCGTGGGTTATTGCTATACTGACTTCTATAGTGCTGATTTGTTGAAAATGTTGCTACTTTGCTATTGAATTGTCACGTTTATTTGATAGAGATGAATTTAGGTTGGTAAAGACTGGAAAGTTGTTATTTTATTTATGTATTTAAATAAATAAAATGCGTAAATAAAATAAAATGTATTTGAAAACATAAATTAAAAAAATGACGTAAGGTAAGAGAAATATACCATTCTACCTGTATGTATAGATTCCTGTGTTGTATACACCAATGTTGCATTTAAATGTCATGCAGACCTGAATTTGACAATTTTATTTATTGTTATCCCAGCCATCCTCTACCTACTATCCTCAAGCTTCGGTGGGGAGGGGGGGTCCTTCAGTTATCTACCATTTTATTCTTCCTCTTTAATGGCAAAAGTTGTATGATGGAAACTTGCAGCCACTGGTGGCCTCTTTCTCTTTGCTATGCAAACAGTTCCTTCATCTCCCCAGCAGATGGTGCACAATGACATTAGTCTAAGCAGTGTATTCCTGCTTCTATGAAGGTGCCTCTCTGTGGCTGCCTATCTGTACCTCTTTCTCTTTTGCTTGTTTCAGGTTTTTAGCGTATAGAAGTCCATGCCAGGTAGGGCAAAAGCCCATATTTTCCCAGTGAAAAGGAAACTGTCCATCTTGAAATAATCTTCAAACAGCATATAGTTTATTAAAATGGCATATTTCTTGGTGATAATAGAAAACACTGGACCCCGCATAAGTGCAAATCTGGAATACCGAGTGACTGGGTTATACAAAATTCAGTGATCTCCTTTGTCACCTAAAACTGCTACTGCCACTAATATGATAAAAGTTAAAAGTTTTCCATCATGACTGAGAATATCGCCCGGTTATGCTTGACTGTGGTTGAAAAATTTGCTTTGTAACTCATAATACATTCTAAATCTGGCAGTTTATGAAGAAAATGAGGTGATTATTTCTGGATACATCTCTGATTCTGGTGGTGAAAAATAAATTAAGAGCTATTATCACCCATAGATCTGACCGTTTAGTGTGCATCTCTCACATGCTCTTGATTTTGTTTCATTACAGTTAGTTTTTAAGAGTTTCATGCTTTTTTTTTTTTTGGAAAAGGTGAAAACCTGTTTTTCTGTCAAATTGTTTATGTGACTTTAGAGTATTAGATTAAAATAAACTGTCCCTAATTAAGCACTTTTCCCAAGCATTGTTTTTGGCTTTGTTCATTATTACAACCATTGTTTTTAGCATTGTTTGTGCTTCTTGAGCAAAGATGAACTAGATACTCATCAGCAGCTCCTAGATGTTATGAAAATGCCTTAACATTGTGAGAGAGAGATGCAAAAAACACTACTGCTCTCCAGTCTTCTCCGTTAGTGCCCATTTCTTAACTGCCTTAAAGCAAACGGAGTAGCAAGGCTTTTCTTGAGATAATGACCCTACTTGGTTGATCCCAGAAAAAAGAAAAAGAAAAAAAAAGGAAAAAAAAAACATATTTTGTTAGTTTGATAGCACTGGGCTAACAGCATTTGTGTATTATAGCATTTGTACCTTTGAAAAACAAAGCAACAAATGGAATTCTTATGACAAAGTGATTTTAAGTTTTGGAAATGTCTAGCACACTCCATCCCTTCCCAAAAAAAATGCACAAAAATTGTTAGAAAACACAGACAATTATACAAAGCATGCAAAAACCTGGCAATAGCAACATTATTTGTCCAGATTGTCACAGAATGTCCATATTTTTGCCTCATATTTTTGGTCTGTCCCTCATAAAACTTGTGGTTTTCTGACAAATCACTAATTATTGAAGCTACTAAGTAATTAAATACATTTGAATTTCAGACTTCATATTTTCAGAAAATACATGCTAACACAAATCTTGTAATCTAACAGCTTTCTATGTTCATTAGAGCGATATTTGTAATGTGTCCCTATTTTTGGGCCTTTGTCCCCCATTATTTTAGGCTTTGTCCATATTTCTTGCACTAAGAGGTTGAGAGGCATGTTTGCCGCAAATCATAATAACATGTTTGTTTTAGTTGCAGGACTTTTTTGTGGTTTAGTTCTAGGAAGTGGGCATTGATTTGCACCAATTTTGAATTTCCTTCACGTTTTAATGATTTCTTGATTGTGAAATAACTCTTTTTGCTTAAGTTCACAATTTTTGTGTTGATTGCATATATATTTACATATATATTTGCACACACACATACACACACACATATACACATATATATATATATATATATATATATATATATATATATATATATATATATAAATACATAGAGCCACATACCCCTTTACCAGCTAGTGGTACTCTACATGGAGTAGTAAAGAAAAGCAGGGTTTCCTGAGGCCTGCCTATATCCGCAATGTCACCAGTTCCTGTATAATTCAGCACTTACTGGTACTGACTGATATTCATGGTAACCACTGTCTAGTTTTCAATATCAAAATCTAAATGTGCTGTCTGCTAGAACATCTGAGTGAGTGTCCATGCTAATGAGGGATATGATATTCCTATTGCTTCCTGGTGTCACTTTCTTGGCAGCACTGTTAAGAAATTTGTTCTAGAAACCACAATTAAGTGTAACTTTTCAAACAAAATAGTGTATTATCCAAACATCTAGGAGAAATACTATATCGTAGGTAAACATGGTGGCAAACACACATAATACTATTCAAAGTAAGTCAATAAACAAAAATGCATGTGAGCTCAGTTCACCCCTTTGAAAAATGTTAACAGACCTTCTGTATCACGTGTGTATCCAAAGCTAGAGAAACAAACTTACGAACAGTTATTGGTATCGGTGGAAAAATCCTAAACAAACTAATAGGACTGGTTAACATAAAGCAATAAATAATCAAAAAGAAAATGTAACCAGTCGACATGGCATACCAATACGCTTTAATAGAACAAAATAAAAACAGCAGTAAAAAGGAGATTAGCATTTTCACACCATATCCGGGCACTTCTGCAGATCTAAAACAAAGTAACTAAAAGTCTCTTAAATACAATGTTTCAAAATTACCTCTTAAGACCATGTGATCTTAACAATGGTCTTAAAGAAACATGTTCATTCAACCTTCTATCTCTATCACCTCACAGCTCCAAAATCCATTTAGTTTCAAAATGCCCAGTCCTTGTCTTCACATTGCCACCTCTATTACTCACTTTAAAAAGCTCTAACACAGAGAATTTACACATATGACTACTGTCAGCAGATGTAACATGCTTGGACAAGGCATTCTTATTATCCTGTTTACCAGTACTGTAAACATGCCCAAGCATGTTATATCATATGTTTAAGTCCTCTGTGTTCGAGCTTTTTAAAGTGCATAATAGAGGTGGTGATGGGTGGTGACACACAAACACACACACATGAACTGTCCATATATGAACACATATTCACAGAGTACAGCCACACACAGAAACATAGTCTGCTCAGGTGCGTCACTCTTTCCCAGTGTTGCTTTCAGGGCACAAATTGTTTTATACTTAATATTCTTTTAATGTTTTCAGTATCCTGCTAGTAAGTTATTGATGAGCTGAAGCTTCATGTACCCCATACATGTCTCTAGACAAGTTAAATAAGGACGGTGTGTTTGTCATGACTGTGATTAGAATTAAAACACGTACAGAGCTGTAGTGGGCCATGAAGAATGGGATAATTATATAGCATCCCATGGAAGAAATAAAGGGTGGTAGCTTTCTGTTCATAGTATACCTCTGACACACTTTCAGAAAAATGAGATCAGCTCATTAAAGCCTGAGTTAGCAAAATGACAGAAGAATAACCTGATGTGTAAAATCTGAAAATCATTTGAAAGTATGCTGTTTGAAACGGAATGGGGTAAAAACGATATGATACTATGAGAAACAGTGCTATACTTCGGTCCTGTGTCTGTGATTTTAATAATGTTTAATAAAATGCTTTAGAACTGGTTACACTTTACTGACATGTAAATGAAGAAAATAATATAAAGGTTTCTTGTAACAACTACTCTTAGATGCACCAGCATGAATTCAACTCCTACTTTCTAATAAAAGTAAACACAGTACAGAAAAATTGCAACTAGAAACATAGAACCTACAGTCGTAGATTAAGACTTAAGATGCATCTTTTTCTTTTTTCTCCAAAGACTCTTTCACTGACGTTTATTGTATAAAAGTTTTATGGAACTTATAGGTTCATAGGCTGGTACTAGGCTATCGGCCCTAGGGTCTATACAAGCCTAGCCATAACAATTCCCTTCCCACACTATTTACTTCCCTGTCTAGCAGGGCGACTGATGTGATCCCTGGGATGAGTTTTATTTCTCCCATCCAATCGTCAAGGTTTCTTTTGAAGAGGGCCAAAGAGGCGCTCTGCTTGACATGTATTGGCAGTCTATTCCAGAGTCTGGGGAGTCTCTGGGTCAGGAACCTATCCCTCCAGCATGTTTTGTTTATTGTGATGACAAGTTTTTAGATCCCTTAAGCATGTGGCTCTGAGGGATTGGGATTTCTATAACTGTAGCATGTCCAACAGCTCTGGGTTTGACATGGCCTTGTATGTTAAGCAGAGATTGCCTCTGAGTAGGCAATATGCGGCAGAGTACAGCTACAGTTTTTTAATGTCGACAGCGTAGGGCATTTGCTTTAGGCCTGTGATTCTTTTAGTGAGGTATTTCTGCAGCCTTTCCAGTTGTTGCAGATGTCTTGAGAGGTACATACCAAACGGGGCATTGTATAATGGGTCTAACGAGGGATGAGTACAGTGGGACAATGACTTCCTTTTTTTCTGGATGAAAAGCCCTTAGTGATGAGGTGTGCCACATAGAAGTATTTCCTGACTGTTGTGGTGATGTGGTTATCGAAGGTGAAACCACTGTCCACCTGTGTCCCTAAGTCTCTTATCACAATTTCGGTGTTTAGTGTACTGCCACCTATGTGGTAATTCATGGGTACGTGTTTTTTCCCAAAGGGGATAACTATACATTTCTTGGCATTGAGCTTGAGCCCATGTCTCTGGCACCAAGCATCTGTTTCTGTAAGGCCCTTTTGTAGAGTATCCACATCATTTGGGGATTCAATAATGGCTCCCAGTTTGCAGTCATCTGTGAACTTTGTTAGCCAGAGTCCCTTAGCATTGGCCTGTACTTCAGAGAAGTAGATGCCAAACAAGAGCGGTCCCAGGACTGAACCCTGAGGTACTCTTATCAACTTTAAACATTTGCCTGCCAGTGTTATCACATTTAATACTTTGAATATTTTAGGATGCAGATTTTAGTAATGTTACGTAAGGTACTAGCTCTGTGTTGTAAAAAAATGAAGCCCTGACTATGTCCCAGACATCATGATCATGACCGAAGTTGCTGACAAAGGGTAGGGAGAAGAAAAGTGAAGCAAAATGTCTGCTTACCTCTCTTTATGTAAAAGATGAGGGGACATGCCGGTGGAATGCCCATTAATGGCTTCTGTAGGAAACCAGAAGACAAGAAAAAGAAGTACTATTTAGCTAATGTGGTGTCTGAGAAGCATATTGCAGAGGCAGATATGATGCTGTTACAGGCTTCATTTTGCACTCATCTAACTACATCACCTACAATGGCTGGGTGTATAGCATTACTAGCCTACCAGGATATCAAGCATTCACAACATGACAACCCCCCTCACACCTGCTATTTTCTCCAGTCATGAGGCAGTGCATAGTTTAACAGCCATAAAGCTTTCCAATGTGGAAGGAGAAGACACACTTCCCCAATGACTAATCAGTGCAAAGTTCAAGGAAGTCTTTGTAGATTTTACTAAAATGGAAAAGCAGTACCTCAAAAACAAACCTTGCAGCATTTAATTAAGCATTTTATCCATCTGGGGATTCACTATACCGCTCTTCCTTCAAAATCACAAAATAATGGGGAAAGGAACAACTCTCCATTAAAGTCCACAATGGTGTCATACAAACAATAGCTGTGCTGTACCTAACTAAAGGTAGTAGAAAGTACAAAAATTGCCCATATCTGGAGAGAACACATCCATATGCTTGCATAGCCATCTCTCAAAAATGGTATTTCACTGGTAATTAAAAAAAAAAAGCTCCGATCCCACTGTACCTAACTAATCAGGCATGCATATCAAAGTAGTAAGATCAAAATGGTTTCTTAAAACTTTACAGATAAACCTAAAAACTTGACTACATATTTCTGCATGATGCTACTTAAACATGTTGACAGAGTTTAGGGAAACTGTGAGGAACCATCCAGTGAGGGGCACACCAAATTCCTCAAAGCCAAAAATAATG
>NC_056744.1:742139146-742146646 GCF_019279795.1 Protopterus annectens
TTTCCGACTATTTGTGTTGGCAATTGTCACTTTCGTCTAAATGATGATCGGCTATGTGATAGTAAACCGAAATAAATATCTCTATCTATATACATAGTGTGGGTTTGCTACTTTTATCAAATGGTACTGGGTACATGGTTTAGTTGACTAAACAGATGGTCAACCTCTGTTGACAAAAGTAGCAGACTGAACCTTACCTATGAAATGCCCAGATTTTTGCCTTTTATTTTTGGTCTGTTTCTTTAGCCTGAAAGAGTAATATTTAAAAGAAATTGTGTATGTTTCGGACTTTATCCTCCTGTTATTTATGGCTTTTTTCAGATTTCTTGATCTAATAGTTTGAGCAGTATGGATCAGACAGTTCTCAGGATTGGCGAATTTGTACAATCCCTATGAATTGTGTGATCTAGTAGTTAGCACATATAATTAGCAGGGGGTGTGGGGGCTATCTGTATGCTATATTTTCTTTCTTTTTTTTTTTTTTTCCAGTTTTTGCATGCACAGAGATTCTTTCTTGGTGCATGCATAGTAGCATGTCAATGTGCATAATGTCCATCATTTCTTGTCGACATTATGCAAGTCAATATTAGTGCCATAAAACAAACATCCATATGTGTGTGTGTTTATACACCCCCATATATATATATATATATATATATATATATATATATATATATATATATATGTATATATATATATATATCTATATATGTGTATATATATATATATATATATATATATCATATATATTATATATTTTATATATATCTTATACATTTTATATGTAGATATGGATTTCAAGTCAAGTGCTTGAACTGTCATTTTTTTAAAACACTTTAAACACTAGCACAATAGTTAGGAAACTCACTTTATGAATTTTGCTGGTATTTTCTTATGTGAGACTGCAGTACACTGGCCTGGGGACTGGGAATTTGCCATTTCCACACTCTTGTGCATTCTTGAAGTTGGAATATATAAGATGCAGACTGCAGGGCATACAGGAAGGCATGCCTGCCAGCATAAAAATAGTTTTATTTTCTGCATGTTTTTTTTTTCTGAATCTTTCAGATGCAATGTGTTTTTTTGGTATTGTTTTGCTCAAACTTGTAATAGTCCAAGCATTTGACAATGTACAGATATATATATCGAGATATGTCGAGAGACTTGAACCTCAGCACTGAAATAAATAGGACATGCTGGAGGGACAGATTCATAACCCAGAGGCTCCCTTCACTCTGAATTAAAATCCCAGTCTAGGTTAGGCAGAGTCCCTCATTGACTCTCTTCAAGAGGAATCTTGATGAGTGGATGGGAGATCGTAGGTTTACCCCGGGTATCACTTCTGTGTCACTGTTAGACAGAGGCACAGTATACTAACCTCGAAAAAGGGCATAGCAAAATTAATTTAAAATGGGTGGTGAAAGCCAAACACACTCTGGCTAGGCTTATAAATGCCCTAGGGCAGATAGCCTAGTATGAACCTATGAACCTATATATGGATTCCTATTACAAGAACAAAAGTTCACTACTTCGAACTTGTAATAGGAAGCCTCACTTCTGCAAAAGTTCACTTTAACGAAAGTGAACTTTTGCATAAGTGCACTTCACCAAAAACACAGCAGCACAGTGTAGGACATAAAAAACAAGCTATGTCCTCCACTATGGTGCAATAGTCATGGACCTTAGGGTTAGGGCACGGGTTAGAGTAAGGGGATAGTTAGTAAAGCTATCCCCTTACCCTAAACCATGCCCTAACCCTAAGGTTCATGACTATCGCACCATAGTGGAGGACATTGCTATATCCTTCACTGCGCTGCAGTCGTCACGGACTTTAGGGTTAGGGCACAGGTCATGGTAAGGGGATAGCCCATACTATGACCCGTGCCCTAACCCTAAGGTCCGTGAGTACTGTACGGAAGTTCAGTACAACACCCGTTCATTGTACTGAACTTCGCGTAAGTGCACTTTCGATTAAATGCACTTTCGCTGCAGTGAGCATTCCATGCACTATTTCAAATTAGTGAAAATTCGATCTAGTGTATGGAGCCCATATATATATATATATATATATATATATATATATATATATATATATATATGATGTATATATGTTTAATGTATATAATCTGGCAAGTCTGATTCTAGCTTATAGTTTGCTTTGGAGAACATTTTCAGTTTTTTGATCTTGTGGGGGATTCAGGTCTGACCTTTACTTCAAATGAGACTGATACACTATTCTTATGGCTACTAGTTACCATCCTGGTCATGTAGTGAAAAATATTGCTTATGGGTAACTTTTAAGACTCAGACATGTTTGTAATAAAGAAGTAGAATATAAAAAGCAAGCAGGTTTAATGTTTCGGCAAATTGAGGTCAAGAAGTATCATTACAAAATGTTGGAAGAAAACATTAGGAAGGTAAATACTTTGGATATATATGCATTGTTAAGATGTAAAACTAATGATAATAGAAAAGTAAAACAGATTAGATCTGTAGCCACATATGGTAATTACATCTTTAGAGTTAGGAATATTTTAAATAAACATTGAGGTATGTTGTCACCTGACCCTTTTTATGGGGTTATTTTAGAAAATAATTGCCACATAAAGTATAGAAGGGAATGAACAATTTCAAATTTCTATGGTTATAAATACATGGGTGGCTCTATTAGAACTTTGGGCAGTAATATTAATAGTAATTTTTCTTGTGGAAACGGTAAACAAGGCAATAACATTTGATATTTTACATGAATTAATACCGCCAGAACTTATGATATAAGGCATTTTATTGTAATACTGAGTGGTTGGTTTATATCGCTGTATGCCAATGTAGTGCTTTTTATGTGGGAAAAACTTCACTTATAAGGAAACAGTGAATTTATTTTCACTTATTCCGAGTGCTGGAAGCGAAGCATTTTTTTCCTGGAGTTTTGCATATGTAGGCACAGATAATACAAAAGAAAGTTGATAAGGCAGACAATATGTGTAGATATAGATATTTAGATATGGATCTATGTCAGATGATCGAGTTTTCAGAAACCTGAAAGTCATATGGTCGAGACCATATGATTGAGTTTCCGAAAACTGGAACATCAAAAAAAAAAATACACACACACACAAAATAACTTTTTTTACTATTTTGCATGAGTTTAGCCACCCCACAACCCCCATAACCCCTGTAAATTATATATACCAACTCCAAGATTGCACTGCAGTGAAGAAAAAGATAAATTTCCAGATCCACACTGGATCACAATCTCCATTCGGGTTTTCAAAACCTTGATTATATGGTGTTGACCATATGAATTTCGAGTTTTTCAAAATTTGATCAATTAATAGGGACATATATATATATATATATATATATATATATATATATATGTGTGTGTGTGTGTGTGTGTGTGTGTGTGTATATATATATATATATATATATATATATATATATATATATGTGTATATATATATATATATACACACACACACACACACACACACACACACACACACACACACACACATATATATATATATATATATATATTTGTTGTTGTGTCTTTCGACTTTTCCTGGTTAGGGGTCACCACAGCGGAACTCCGGTCAGCTAATGATTGGCAGTAGATTTTTACGTGCCGAGTTGCCAGCTCTGATGCACAACCTTCAACGAAGGTACGCCCATTCACACAAGTCTCCACACAGAAGATGCTTTAGCTGAGAATTGAACAGGACAACATCATACTGTGAGGTGACAACGCTACCGCAGCACCACCACCGCAGATTTATAATTTTGAAATACTGAAATCCCAAATTTCAATATTTTGAAATTATATACCCGAATTACAAAGTCACGAAACCCCAGAAGTGCGAAATTCAAAATCCCGAAGCTCTGACATGTTGAATTAGTGCTTCTGGTGGTGCAGTGTGTGAATGGATGGGTGGATGTTTAGGTAAGTATGTATGTGTAAGTGTGTTGGTTAGGGGCTTTAGTGTGTGTTAGTCTTGTGACTGTGAAGTGTGTGAGGGACTGTAACATGTGTGAGTCTGAGTTTCCTTTGTGTGTCTTTGTGATCTCAGAGTTAGTATATTTAAGTAGGGGGTATGGGAGGGTGCAGGTGGGCTTGCCCCCCCCCGTGCTTATCTGTTGTGTAGGATTATACGTTTGATTGTGGGAGGAAGTTGTGTGTATGTGTATGCATGGACTGTATGTGTATTGTACATTCAGGAATTTAAATTTTGCAGTTATGGGGTTTCAGGATCTAGTGTTTTCGGCTATGTAATTTCGAAATACTGAAATTCGGAATTTCATTATTTCGGGATTACATAGTGAACCCCTTAGAACACATGTAGATGTTGCCATTTTCCTATTCGATGTTACTGTGTCAGCTTTGATGTAACACTGAATCAACTATTACCACTAGATCCATATCCGCATACACACACACACACACACACACACACATATATATATATATATATATATATATATATATATATATATATATATATATATATATATATCTAGATAGATAGATACAGATATAAATGGTTTACTTTCACATATATGATCATCTTTTAGACAAATGGAATATGTGCAAAACCCATTTAGCAGAACCGGTAGGGCGATCACCACATTGTCGAACCTGACAAGAGTGAACGGCCGCTGTTGTCAGCTCCAACATTGTGGTGCAGATTGCACTATAGTGGGGATGGGGAAATGTACCCTTACCCTCACTGTAGTGCGATCTTGGAGTTTGTATATATAAGTAGGGGGGTGCAGGGGCTTGCACCCCCTGCAAACAGTGTTGTTAGATTTAGGCAGATTTGAGCATTTCAGCAAAGACGTCATTTGGCATTGCTGAAATGCTCCATTCACTATTTTGGTTGGTCGGTGTTCCGATTTCCGACTATTTGTGTTGGCAATTGTCACTTTCGTCTAAATGATGATCGGCTATGTGATAGTAAACCGAAATAAATATCTCTATCTATATACATAGTGTGGGTTTGCTACTTTTATCAAATGGTACTGGGTACATGGTTTAGTTGACTAAACAGATGGTCAACCTCTGTTGACAAAAGTAGCAGACTGAACCTTACCTATGAAATGCCCAGATTTTTGCCTTTTATTTTTGGTCTGTTTCTTTAGCCTGAAAGAGTAATATTTAAAAGAAATTGTGTATGTTTCGGACTTTATCCTCCTGTTATTTATGGCTTTTTTCAGATTTCTTGATCTAATAGGTTGAGCAGTATGGATCAGACAGTTCTCAGGATTGGCGAATTTGTACAATCCCTATGAATTGTGTGATCTAGTAGTTAGCACATATAATTAGCAGGGGGTGTGGGGGCTATCTGTATGCTATATTTTCTTTCTTTTTTTTTTTTTCCAGTTTTTGCATGCACAGAGATTCTTTCTTGGTGCATGCATAGTAGCATGTCAATGTGCATAATGTCCATCATTTCTTGTCGACATTATGCAAGTCAATATTAGTGCCATAAAACAAACATCCATATGTGTGTGTGTTTATACACCCCTATATATATATATATATATATATATATATATATATATATATATATATATATATATATGTATATATATATATATATATATGTATATATATATATATATATATATATCATATATATTATATATTTTATATATATCTTATACATTTTATATGTAGATATGGATTTCAAGTCAAGTGCTTGAACTGTCATTTTTTTAAAACACTTGAAACACTAGCACAATAGTTAGGAAACTCACTTTATGAATTTTGCTGGTATTTTCTTATGTGAGACTGCAGTACACTGGCCTGGGGACTGGGAATTTGCCATTTCCACACTCTTGTGCATTCTTGAAGTTGGAATATATAAGCTGCAGACTGCAGGGCATACAGGAAGGCATGCCTGCCAGCATAAAAATAGTTTTATTTTCTGCATGTTTTTTTTTTCTGAATCTTTCAGATGCAATGTGTTTTTTTGGTATTGTTTTGCTCGAACTTTTAATAGTCCAAGCATTTGACAATGTACAGATATATATATCGAGATATGTCGAGAGACTTGAACCTCAGCACTGAAATAAATAGGACATGCTGGAGGGACAGATTCATAACCCAGAGGCTCCCTTCACTCTGAATTAAAATCCCAGTCTAGGTTAGGCAGAGTCCCTCATTGACTCTCTTCAAGAGGAATCTTGATGAGTGGATGGGAGATCATAGGTTTACCCCGGGTATCACTTCTGTGTCACTGTTAGACAGAGGCACAGTATACTAACCTCGAAAAAGGGCATAGCAAAATTAATTTAAAATGGGTGGTGAAAGCCAAACACACTCTGGCTAGGCTTATAAATGCCCTAGGGCAGATAGCCTAGTATGAACCTATGAACCTATATATGGATTCCTATTACAAGAACAAAAGTTCACTACTTCGAACTTGTAATAGGAAGCCTCACTTCTGCAAAAGTTCACTTTAACGAAAGTGAACTTTTGCATAAGTGCACTCCACCGAAAACACCGCAGCACAGTGTAGGACATAAAAAAGCTATGTCCCCCACTATGGTGCAATAGTCATGGACCTTAGGGTTAGGGCACGGGTTAGAGTAAGGGGATAGTTAGTAAAGCTATCCCCTTACCCTAAACCATGCCCTAACCCTAAGGTTCATGACTATCGCACCATAGTGGAGGACATTGCTATATCCTTCACTGCGCTGCAGTCGTCACGGACTTTAGGGTTAGGGCACAGGTCATGGTAAGGGGATAGCCCATACTATGACCCGTACCCTAACCCTAAGGTCCGTGAGTACTGTACTGAAGTTCAGTACAACACCCGTTCATTGTACTGAACTTCGCGTAAGTGCACTTTCGATTAAATGCACTTTCGCTGCAGTGAGCATTCCATGCACTATTTCAAATTAGTGAAAATTCGATCTAGTGTATGGAGCCCATATATATATATATATATATATATATATATATATATATATATATATATATATATATATATATGATGTATATATGTTTAATGTATATAATCTGGCAAGTCTGGTTCTAGCTTATAGTTTGCTTTGGAGAACATTTTCAGTTTTTTGATCTTGTGGGGGATTCAGGTCTGACCTTTACTTCAAATGAGACTGATACACTATTCTTATGGCTACTAGTTACCATCCTGGTCATGTAGTGAAAAATATTGCTTATGGGTAACTTTTAAGACTCAGACATATTTGTAATAAAGAAGTAGAATATAAAAAGCAAGCAGGTTTAATGTTTCGGCAAACTGAGGTCAAGAAGTATCATTACAAAATGTTGGAAGAAAACATTAGGAAGGTAAATACTTTGGATATATATGCATTGTTAAGATATAAAACTAATGATAATAGAAAAGTAAAACAGATTAGATCTGTAGCCACATATGGTAATTACATCTTTAGAGTTAGGAATATTTTAAATAAACATTGGGGTATGTTGTCACCTGACCCTTTTTATGGGGTTATTTTAGAAAATAATTGCCA
>NC_056744.1:742451646-742556646 GCF_019279795.1 Protopterus annectens
AGACAAAAAAGAAAAAAAAGAAAAGAAAGAATTTCACCTAAATAATGTGCTACTGCTTTGATGCCAATTCAGTTATCGATGACTCACTGAAGGATGGTTGAATAAAGGTCATTGACATCTAAACATAACCAACAAGTAGCTATCATTCCATTGCAAATTTTTAACTCATTCTGTAACTTCAAATTGACTAGTGTTCTTGACGTAGAAGTTTTTTTTAAACTAACAATGCACCATTTATTAATTTTTTTTCAGTCTGTTGAAAACCACCTCCCCATGTAAAATGGACCTACTTGTGTTGGGGGGTCCATAAATTTTTGTGCATTTTAGATATAGTATAAAATGCATTTGAAGGGCACTTAATGTGTAACTGAAACATCCTTATCAGTTAAACAAATCTAAAGTGACACCTCTGTTAAAACATCTAGCAATTCTATATTAAATCCTTCTCTCTGGAAAATTCACAAAAATGAGGAAATTCAAAAAGCATTACTAACTTTAGACCTGCAGCAATCTTAACCCACTCTCTAAAATGCTTGACAAATGCATTAAAAAACAAATGCTAAACTGCCTCCTGCCGGAAGAACTCCTATTACCTATACAACATGAATTACATCCCTCACATAGTACAAACACTGCACTTCTAACCTTTATAGATACTGCCAGTAAAACTAGATATGTTGGCAAAGTAATCTTCTCTTTATTTCTAGACTTGTCTAAAGCCTTCAACAGTTTGTCACAGCAAACTTCTACTTCAAATGTCATCACTATGTCTATCTCAGCCATCCTTCTATGGTCCAAAAGCTACCTGTCTGATAGGCATCAGTCAGTAAAATGGCACTCCACCCACTCTCCATACCTCCCAGTCACCACCGTTGTACCACAAGGTTGTATCCCTAGTCTCCTCATCTTTAACATTCTCACTAACACCCCGCACATATCCACACAACAGGCCTCCCTAATACAATACACAGATGACTCCACCCACCCACAATTCCCTCTGTTATGAAAAAAAAAATGTAAACTTTCTATCTTAAAATATAACCACTGAGGTTACTTCTCTTAGCAAATCATTAGGGCTGAAAGTGGATTATAATGTTAAATTCAGCCTGCATATACAAAACTGCATAAACTAGGGATGCTTTTTGCTCTAAACTTTATCACTAGTGCAACTAAACTGCACTTGCCACTACTTACTTGCTCCTCTCACTGCTTTACTAACCTCTAGGTATCACAAAAATCAAAACTTGAACAATGATGTAATAAAGTGGTCCACCTCTGCATAGTACTAAAAGCCTAAATTGGTTAGAACTCCCCCATCAGTTAGCATATACACAGCTTCTTACCACCTATAAAATTATCCAACATTTATCTGCTTGTTCAGTACTAAATACAGTTCTACCCAACTGTGTTCCAAACTGGTCATTATGATCCAATGACCAAAAACTAATTTGTATCCAAATACCTGTCAAATTTGCTGGGCATGGTCTGTGCTCATACTACATTGCTAAGGCTTAGAACTCATTATATGTATCCATCAGGTCAATACCCTCCCTCCAATCCTTTAAAACCATTCTGAAAGACTTCCTAGCCATAGTCTGTCTCTGTTCTTACTCAACCCCAGGATAACTTACCTCCCTGAATATGAACATGAATAAGTAGGTGTTCATACTTTACACCACCTTACTTTCCTTCCTCACTCATTTCCTTACTTCTATTAATTTCTGTCCTCTGTCTTTCTTTCTAACTATTCCATAATCATTTTCTTTTTTCTTTCACTTTGTATTGCAATTCCTGTTTGTATTATACTAACTTACTTCTAATTTTCTGTAAACTGCCTAAAAGTGCTCTAAATATGAAGTCATTGTCATATAAGTTGTATCTGTTCTTAATCAGTGTTTTCACATTATTTATTTATTTACCGGGGGGGGGGGTCTGACTGGGCCAGAAGCCCATTTTCAGCAGACTCCCGGGTAGAAAAGCTCCACAGAAGTATAAGCAAAATACAGTAATTAGGTAGTACAATAGTATACATATAGTAAGATGCAGAATACAGATCTAGTTAGTGTATACAAAGTAGTATTCAATACAGTTTTCTAGTAAGTACAGGTTCAAAAAGAAAAAAACACACAAGCATTTCAGTGAAGATCACTGTGAGAAAAATAAAATAAGTACTGTGTACATATTAAATAATAGTTATGAACAAATATTTCCTTTATAAATATTTTTGAGTAGTAATAATCACTGAGGAGAGGAAGAAAATGAGATAAGCAGTAGACATTGTGTTGAGAGTTATAGATATCTTGTCAGTCAGGTTTGGCGCAGGAGCAATGCCAGTTTTTGGATAGATGTTCAAATAGTAGTTGTTTGAAATTGGTAGATTCGAGTTTGTTTTGGGGTGTGTGGGGTAGAGAGTTCCATTATTTGGCTATGTGATTTGAGAATAGGGCTTTACCATGAGTGTTGTTAGCTTTGTTTACTGCGAGAAAGTTTCTATCTGCAGAGTAGACTTCATGGGCAAGTTCCTTGAGGGATGGGCAGCTGTCAGGATGGAAGGTATATATTGTGTGAATTTAAGTTGGTAGAGATGGAGAAGGTTAGGTATTATGTCTAATTTGGTATAATTATTTAAACGGTGGATGCTTTTATATTATTTTTGAAGACTGAAAAATTATTATTCTTAAAATGTTTTTGTAATACTGTGGAGTTTTTCTCCACAGGCCTTCGCTGAAAATGGATGCCTAACCAGTAAGACTTTCCCGGTAATCAAATGTCAATAAGTAAATAAATTGTTGCATACAGTTGCCATTCACTTTGACATTGTCCATCTAATTACTTACCCTTGTCTTGCAGATCTGTTCTTAATCACAACAATTTACTAAGACAACACTTCTGTCTTTTTCAAAGTGTTTGGGAGAAATAACAAGCACATACTGCATAATATTTACTGCATAATATACTGTTCATTCTCATCATACATTTGCATGTCCAAATAATGAATTTTGCAATTGCTGTATATCATTGTTATAGTTGCTATGCAGACAGGGTGTGCTGTGACTATTGGAAGACATTAGCATTTTTAAAACGAAAAAAAAAATAGGCTGTAAAAATGTAATTTTTAAGGAATGTCATTAAAAAGTGCTTAAGCAGTGGCAACCCCCTACACTCTCACTGCGTAGCAGCTGTGGGCCACAGTCCTGTAAACTATAACTATTAACTCTATGTTCACTTCATTGACTTTGAACTTGGTATATACAAAGGATACAAAGAAACTGGTTTCGCTTTTAAAAGCTATGACACTTCATCACTGAGTAAAAGTAGTGATGGCAGAATACCATGTTTTATACTAAGATGAGTAATAGCAGTCTAAAATTTTATAAAATGTATATGGACATTTATTTACATAAAGTATAAATGCTGTCAGTTTGTATTGTTGTAAGGAATGGAATGCTTAATAGCAGGATAATAATTAATAACTTAATAATAGGAGGTCTGTTTCACTATGAGCTCTGGCCTCTCTCAGAGTTCAGTGAGACCTCCACCCAGCATTCATTCTCACTTCTAGGCTAGGCATGCCCATCCTCTCTGCTTGTGTTGTCAGGCACTCAGGCTGTTAGTTGATCTCTGGTCATCTGGATTATAGTCAGGGCTTCATCTATCTATGCCACCAGTAAGGCAATAGCAATTAATGTTCTGGAATAAAACTGTCAGCAGATTCATCTTAGGAGATACCACTATGATGGCTGTAGTTTTGTTGCACAGGACAGTTGTAACAGTTGATTGTAAAGTCATTGCTTGAACTAAAATTTTAAGACAGCATTGCTGAATAAGAATTCCGTAGCTTATGTTGAAAAGTTAGGATGCAAATATTAAGAAACTGAATTTCTTGTCATTTGTTAAAACTTCCATAAAAATGTCAGACTTTCATAAGTTTGCAGTTGACATCATACCACTGTACTCAGCCCTCATCAGACTCTTCATGAAGTATAATACCCACTTTGGTATGTACCTGACCAGACGCATGCAGCAGTTAGAACATCCACAAAGGTTCCTCACGATAAGAATACAGGAAGTAAACACAATGTTCTATGCTTATCACCTCTAAGCCCTGTCTCTTTATTTGGTATCATGCAGACATCTGAGAGGTTATCTTTGCCTGGCATAAAAGGCATCCCTGGACCATGTTTTCATGACTCTTTTGCATATCCACAAAACAAATGACATCAGAACTACTAGACAAAAAGACCTGAATTTTGCTTGCAGCATACTGTAAATAGGACATGTTGGGGAGACAGATATGTTAGAGAATTCCCATTATCTGCATCAGGCTTCCAGTCCATATGAAGCATAGCTCCTCCCTATCCCTTTTTAAACACAACTTGGACCTATGGATGGGTAATCAGAAATTCATCCCTTTCTGGCTCCTGTGTCTCTGATGGACAGAGGCAATCAGTAAATCAACCCATATAAATCAAATATGAATCAAATTTGTGGGTCACATTTGAGTTGCACAGCTGCATAGCTAGGCTTTTAAGGGCCCTTGTGGTTGTTAAACTAGTGTGCACCTATGAACCTTTGAACCTAAGAGCAAACGCCTGCCAGTGGACCGTTATCTGTTTAAGAATTTATTTGTTTTAAATCCTGTGTTGGACTAGGCATTCAGGATACACTAATGCCATTTGAAATAGCTTTCCTCATCATGTTGTCGAGTTGTAAGCCATGTGCCTTCTTCCTCAAAAGAAGATTCGTCAGGCTAAAATCGCATTCTTAAGATTGCAGCCATATGTATCACTTAACATTTGAAACACACCTATCATTTAAAATGCAAAAATAGTGTAAATAAAATTTCTTAGTTTAATTTCCTTTCACTTACAGCCTGAAACTATTGTTTTCATTCATAGTAGGAGTAATGTGAGTAATAATAAGACGTCTAGAAAAAATGTTTATATTTTGTGATAACTAAAAATTTGAAAATGTATCCCAGTGTCCCTCATTCTTGAATATGCCTGGATAAAACTTTCAGTATATTTTCATTGCTAATAGAAAATAAGCGTTATAAAAATACATTTTATTTACATTTTTCCCTTCCTGATAAAAAAACTGGTACAGTTATAGGTATCTGCTAATTCCTTACTTTTTATTTGTGGTTGAGTGTAAGAAACACCAAAACTGTACCTAAAGGTCATACATGTCATCTTTAATTTTTCTCCATGCATGCTAAATTTTGTATTTCCATTTTCAGTAATTTCTTTGTACATCAACTGAACTTAGATTTCAGATTTCTCTAATGCACGTAGAAGTGGGTGTAATGCCTACTACATCTATGGCTTTATTTTCTGTGTCTTTGGCATATTTAATAGGAATTATTCTTCTACATTTGTTAACACCTTAACACCTAGAGATAATGTATTATGTTTTTTTTTCTGTATGCTCCCACCACCTAGCCAACCATCATGCAATGTTTCCCCTTTACGACATGGATCCACTCATTTCCCCCATAGTGCGGACATCAATCACCCATCCTCCAGATCTACTGGCCTTCATGCAAACAGACATCAGGAATTTTATGTCTTTGCCAGCATCCCAGAAATAAAGGCATTTATTGGCAGCCCAACCCCTTTCCTGGTGGTGATGTGAGCATTTGTGTTAGTGCAAGGGCAGTCGATGCCCTTCCTACACAAACACACACACACACACACACACACACACACACTAAAGGCTATCATCACCAGCTTTGTTGGCCACACCTGCACCTTTGCAGTACCAGCTCCCCACATCATGACAAGCCTCCACTCTTGAGCCAAGGTTCTGTAGTTAGAGCAATGATGTCTGTTGACTGAGAACCACTGTCCCTCCTAACAAAGATGAGCATGTCAGTCCTCCCTGCCTGTGTCTTCTCATGGTGTATTATCTTTAACAAGACTGCTGTTTGCTGTGCTTGATTTTTTATTAGGGGGATCTAAAGAGTATGGGCACAAGGTATGATTCTTTTTCCCAGTAGCTTATCCCAAGGTCACAGGACTGTGGAGAAAGTGGAAAAATTAGTTTTGTAAAATACCAGATGTTCTCATGTATCTACAGTTGTATAATCTCCATAGCACTAACCGTATCTGTACCAGATGTTCTCCTTTATCCACAGTTGTGTGATCCCCATAGCACTAACTGTATCTGTACCACATGTTCTCATTTATCTACAGCTCTGTGATCCCCATAGCACTAACTGTATCTGTACCAGATGTTCTCATTTATCTACAGCTGTGTGATCCCCGTACCACTAACTGTGTCTGTACCAGATGTTCTCATTTATCTACAGCTGTGTAATCCCCATAGCACTAACTGTGTCTGTACCAGATGTTCTCATTTATCTACAGCTGTGTAATCCCCATAGCACTAACTGTATCTGTACCAGATGTTCTCATTTATCTAAAGCTGTGTGATCCCCATGGCACTAACTCTGTCTGTACCAGATGTTCTCATTTATCTACAGCTGTGTAGTCCCCATAGCACTAACTGTATCTGTACATGTTCTCATTTATCTACAGCTGTGTGATACCCATAGCACTAACTGTATCTGTACCAGATGTTCTCATTTATCTACAGCTGTGTGATCTCCGTAGCACTAACTGTGTCTGTAGCAGATGTTCTCATTTATCCAAAGTTGTGTGATCTCCATAGTACTAACTGTATCTGTAAGCAGGGCATATCTGTGGATGCATCCTCCTGAGTAAAAGTCGCAGGATGATTTGCCCCTTGCAAAGTAGATGTTTCAGTGTGTATTTTCTATTATGGGATAGTCAGTCAGTAGGACTACCATATTTTCTGTTTATGAGTTGTCACAAGATCTCTGTATGTTGTGTGCTCTTTTCATTAGCTGTAGTCAGGTAAAGGTTTTTCAATAACACTAGGTATATCTATAACAGGGCATGCCCACGAATGTTTGTAATCCTTTAATAACCATGTAACGATGTTCAGATGGAAACCTTACACACACAATAAATCCTGATTGCATATACAGATGCTTTAATAATACCCAGAAGAGATATGCTGTCCCTTCTCTTCTTAAAGTATATTTTTAAAGATGTAAACCCCCCCCCCCCCCATTGTGAGGGGCTACTACTTGGCTCCATCTACATGGAAAACTACCCATCGAATGCATTGATCCCTTGACAATGTAAGAGGTTACTTAAGGCATACAAAACCTAAATTTAAAAACGGCTGTCCATAAAGTCCTGATTTGCTTATTCTATATTTGGCCCCATATTATGTTGCATAATACTGTTAGAAGTGAGTACACATACAGAATAACATGTGACATTGCATTTTCTGAATGTTTTGGTCTGCACAGATGGGAGTAATTTTAATTTAATTTTAATTTTATCATGTGTGTAAATTGTACCAAGACAGTTGGGTTATATCAACGGATAGTTAGAATTTGGGAGGAACTGTTTCTCACTTCACTAGTAAAAAGTGAGACAATTAGTTTAGAGGTTATTTAGCGATATTAAAATAATTTGCTTTATTACAGTGGAGAAAAAAAATAATCTGTTTTTTATCAGGCTATACTTGCATAGTTTAACTTAAGAGTGAAAACATATATGTAAGTAATGTGCTGCATTCAAAAAAAATTTCTAGATGCTAATGAGGCATTCTGGGAGAGAGGCATATGCAAATTAGTAATTTGCTGTCACCCGGAACTGCCTGTGGTAAGGTATTTATGCAGATGACTGATTCAGAGAATTGCTTGGCTACATAAATTATCCCGGCTTTTCCTGGCCACTTGTGGTAGTGAACACAATCAAAAGGCCATGTTCATCCACAGTTGAAGAGGTAGGTGGTTGGGAGTTTAGTGGTCAAGCACTGTTAGGGTGTGTGTGTGTGTGTGTGTGTGTGTGTGTGTGTGTGTGTGTGTGTGTGTATGTCTATATGTGGGTTACTGTGTGTATATGTGTGAGAGCATGAATAAGAGAAGGTAAGTATGTAACACACTGCAGCAGCTGCCAGTGTTACCTACCACAGGAAGTGCTGATTTGCACTTTTGGTAGTTAATGGTGATTCACTGGTGTACAAGTTAACTGATAATGAGGTCTTTCCACACTGAGGCTAATGTGTCTCTGAATCCCATTGTTCACATTGTAAAAACAGGGCCTTTTTACTACAGCCCTTTGTACAAGAGCTACGGTTCTTTCTGAAATCTTGAGAACATTTTTCGCCAGTGTTAACAAATGTAGTAGTGTATTTGCCTATCCAAAGAGTAGCTAGGCACTAAAACTGTTACATCTAATCACTTTTTGGGTCAATAAGTTGAGTCAAGCTCAATAAACATCTTTTAGTTTACAAGTAAGAACAGGAAATCATTTTTTTAATTATCTTTTCATTTTCCCTTTCAAGTGATACATTTTTAAGTAAAACATAATTAACTTCTGAACATTTGCATGTGTGCTAGTGAAAAATGGACTAAGAGGCACAGTGCAGTGAACATGCCATTTTTTCCAGAATTACAGAGAATTCAGTAACAAATGTGCAATGTTTGAATGCACTATAAGATTGTATTTAATGCTGTATTAAGAAAATCACAGAGAATTATTGTGTTATATTTTTATGTTTAACTCAAATCTTCAAATAGGGATTCTCAAGAAGGCAGTTGAGACCAAGTTGCATAACAAAATAATAGATTAACAGTTCTAAGGTTTTTTATTCAGTATATGTGAGTGCTTGATAGCTAAAATAAGTACTTTTCTATAAAGTGTCAAATGAAGGAGTACACCTTTATACTGCATGTCAGAATACTGTAGACTTTACACTATATTATTATTATTGCTGTTATTATTAGTAGGTAGTAGTATTTATATTGTCCACTTAGATTCAGAGCTCACTGGTGTCATTAAATGAACAAACATCTAAGTTGTTGTTGTGTCTTTCGGCTTATCCCGGTTAGGGGTCGCCACAGCCGAACTCCGGTCCACTGATGTTTGGTAGTGGATTTTTACGTGCCGAGTTACCAGCCCTGACGCACAACCTTCAACGAAGGCACGCCCATTCACGCATGCCTCCACACAGAAGACGCTCTAGCTGAGAATCAAATGCGACAACGTCATGCTGTGAGGCAACAACGCTACCGCAGCACCACTACCGCGGGTTACATTTAAGTACTGCTATGAATTTTATTTCAACTTCATACTGTATTTGATTTTTTTTTTTCATTTGCATGCAAGAAATGTTTCAAGGGAATTATGTTACTTTTTTATTCCAAAAAACAAGGAATAAGGTACCAAAATAAACCTTTAAACCTCAAACAGGTACCAGCATGATGAAACAATGAAGCCACAGTGCAAGAGAGGACCACGGACACAAATTTTATTAGACACTGAATAACATTACTTTATTTTGTATCAAATACAATACAGTTTTGTAAAGATAATTAATGCCATTCTTCAGGTCTTAAGTTAGTTATTTTAGAGGTATATATTAATCATGTCAGTATTGTGAGAACCCAGTAGTTTTGTGAAGAGGCTGTAACTGTGTTGTGAACTGTTTTGCTGAGATTTCAGAAAAAAGAAACACTCTTCCTTGGAAGTAACATTTGACCTTTAAGGCCTACTTGAATTACTGGTCAGAAAGATTAGGCTCTGGTTTAACATTTCACACATGAAGTCAACAGCCCATAAAGAAACTGCAATATTCAAATATTAGAACTGGAACATTAACGTTTTTGCTTTGTATGGGGATAAAACACACAACATTCTGATCTCCCAGCATCAAAGCAAATTTACAATTAGATGAACTACTAACATTCCTGCAGGTGTATTAATTAAGCTTACAGTTTCTCAGACAATCTACACAGCATCTCCTTATATGGAGAAACAATGGACTCCAGAATGCATACATTTAAAGAAATAAGAGCATGGGGCAAAAGTGTGAATGTTTTCAAATGCTGTGAAGGTTACAAAGATATGTGTCAGAAATACGGAGTTAGAACTGTAAAGATGAAATGGAGGGAACATGGTTGCAGAAGGAGGCATTTTTTTCACATAAAAAGACTTCGGTACCCTGAGGTGGCTTTTTCTCATTGAGGTTTTATAGGCAGAAACTGTAGTGGGAGCCAGAAAATATGAAGGAAGAAAGACTAAAGAATAAAAAAAGGAGTTATTTCAAAGATTTTTGTGTACTCATGATATACGATAACAGACAGGAAAACTCAAAGACTAGAAGGCATATATTTTTATCTGCTATATGTTGTATACTTCAGCATGATGTCCAAGTGGAAAGTAATTGTAATACAAAAACTATTTAAAGTCACTCTACTGCTCACTTCCTTAATTAACTGTGTAATAGTTCTGCAGTTTTGTATCTAACTTTTGCACACACCTAAGTGATTAATAAGGATGATTGTTTCTAGTTTGTGTCTAAATATGTGCTTCTTTACCGACTTTTACTTTTTCCTTATATTCTGTTTTTCCTTGCCATGCTTGATATTTCCAAGGATGTTTTAATCTACTACTTGCAATTTTGTACTTCTAATAAATAAAATAAAATATGTAATATATGCACTGTATTCTTAAAGCATCTATAACTTGAGACTCAGTCGGGAATTGCTAGGCTGCACTAATGTCAGAGTTCATGCTGTTTGTTTTATGAGGCAGTTGAAATTAGGGCACAGTTTTACTGTAGCTGCACCCCTGGAACAATCTGCGCAGTTTAAGAAGTTTATGGAGCATATCGGCAGTTATGTTGAATTCACCACGCTAACCTCAACAGAATTGTAAAATCTCCCAGCTATATGTAAGGAGAGTGGGATGCTAAAGAGCACCAGCCCTTCCTGGCAGGTAGATTTAATAATAATGTAGGTCAAGGATATACATCCCGAGGTATGAGCACTTCATTCAAAAAGTTCAGTTTAGATGATACTGTTCACAAAACATTTATGTGGAGGGATAACTATAGTAAAGTGAACAAGCTGGCTGCATCTGATTTGGGGATGGATTTTTTTCTTTATTTTGCTTAAAAACAAATTGCACTTGATGTCAGACTGAAATGAAATTAAAACAACACAGTTAAAGGTTACCTTTAGTCTCTGTCTCAAGAGATATCTTGCTGAAAATTTGGAGTTGTAGATACAAAAATTTGATTTGTTCTTGACTGCAAGGAATATTGTAGCAAAGGCCTGAGAATATATATTGTACAGCATTTCTCAATGCAGTGCAGAAGAAGTAATGGAAGCCTACAACACTTTTAAATTTACATAGTCATTAAGTAATAAAAATGATAGTATTACAACAACAGTTTCATGATTATTGTGAACTGAGAAGTGTTCCATCCTGCATTTGTCAGATATGTGTTCAAAAGCTCATGAAATGTGTAATATTTTGCTAAAGAATACAGCTAAAGATACGAACATTGGGAAGGTACATTATTCACTAGTGAGAGGTAAGTTATTTGCTTGTATAAAAAGATGACCAGGTAAGAGAAAAACCACACTATCCTACTAGACAAAGTGACAAAAATAAGTATTAGTAGAGACAGCTTACCTTGGTTTAAAGATTTCCTAACAAATAGGCAATTCATATCAAACTTGGATCTTCCCTCTCAAAGAAATCTCCCTTGCACATAGAGGTCTTGCAGGACTCCATCCTAACACTATTACTTTTCTTTTTCATTAAGAAACTCCCTTACGACCTCCATCACATTCCGGTTATCATACATTCAGATGGCTCGTTATTTATAGACCCAGTCACAAGCACACAGAAATCCAATCCTAGCTCCAACCTGATGTGCCCTCACTACCTGAGTTGTTAATAATGCACAAATTCTCAACCCCTCCCAAACCAAAACCATGCTGGTTAATAGACATCAAAACTCTCCAAATTCCCAATAACCTTTGCATCACAGACTACCTTCCAATAGAATAAAACAGAAACAAAGTGAACTCCCTTCTCACTAGGGCAAAGAAAATCTCTCCTTACCTCACTAAACAGCAAGAACAGTGATAAGAAAGGGAGTCCTCCTAACCCGATGTGAATACGTCAGTTTCAAGCTGATAGGTGTACAAATAAACTTGAGGAATTGAGAGTGTAATGTGTGCATAGTGTTGCACTTACTAGAATATACTACAGCCTTAGTGTATTCTGTGTGTGCTGTGATGCAGCTGAATCAGTCAGCAAATAGGCTATGTGGAAGGGTATTTCAATATTTAGCAACAAAGTTAGAGTAAAGAGAGTTGCCTGCTGTATTGGATACTTTGGTTACTTGGAGTAAATCTTTGTTAGATGATTGAAGAGTACGAATGTTACAGTAGAGTTGTAGAAGATTTTTTTAGGGAAGGTACGTTGTCAGGATTGTGCATTATTTTGGGATCCAATATTAATTGGTTATAGTTCACAATATGAGGTAGTTCCAACCAAGAAAGATTTTTTAGGCATTGACAGTGATGAGATGAATGTATGGAATCTGTTGCAAATTTGGCAATCTTATTATAATATGATATGATTCTAATTTACTTAGCTCTGACTTTTTGAGTTTGGTAAGTTTGGAGGATGCATATAAGAGTGAGGAGAGAAGGTGGGTTCTAGCTATGGCTATTCTTGCAGCATCTGTTAAGAATTTTTCATTTCTCTACATTGTTCCCATTTTCTTGTGAACCTTTTTGATTGTGTTAGAAATGTGTATGTCACATTTTAGTCTGTTGTCAATTATGATGCCTAATAGTTTTGTTTGGGAATCTGAGAAAATCCTAGTATTATTACTGGCAATGATATAAAAGTTAGTTGGGTGGTTAGTAGGTTTCAATGGATGAAAGAGAATACGTTTAGTTTTATTAGGGTTGAGAATGAGATTACATGGTGGATACATGATTAAACTGGATGTTCTGACTGAAATCACTGTTGCAGTATTCCTAATCAATGTGGTTATCTCCGCTGACATCTGTGGATGAATGAGCATCATTTCTCAGACAATTCAACCATCAGCCTGAACTCTGGGCTCGTATCCCTTGGTCTGATTGTCATTTGGTCATTGGTACTGTCTTCAAATAAACTGATAATTGCTCTGTTGGGGAACCTTCCTTTGTCTTTCTAGAGTGTTTTGCTTACTGGTGCTAGATGTCAGCTAGGAGGGGTAAGTGCGAGTCCAGCAGGCAAGTCCTGTACAAAGACTTTGCATACCCTGTGTCTTTTCTGCTTAGGAGTGGAATACAACTACAAGGCCTGTTCCATTTACCAATCATTTGTACCTTAGATGTTGCAATCCTGTTTGTCCTCGCTCAATGCTTTTCTCTAGACACAATGTCTGAAACACTTGGCCCACTTCAAGATGATGGATTCATCTTCCCCAGACATACACCTGCTACTTAAGAAAAACCTTACATTCCTAGGAATGAAACTCAGTTGGATTTTTCAGATTTCAGTGTACCTGCTGAGATTTCAAAACCCACAGTACATCCATTTTTAACCCTGTAAAAAGCCAGTATGGCTTTGGAGGACCTTATGACTGAGGAATTCACAGAAAAACCTAAACCATGTACTATCATATCAGAAGGTTCTGAGGGAGTCCCCAGATTCTAGACAGGGATGAGATTCCAAGTAAACTTATTGTGGTACATCAGGGATCTGAACCATGACACTTGGTTCAAGCTGATGTCACACTAAAACAGAAGTGTCAAAAACCTAAACATATAGCTTCTCCTCCTCTTTCTTCTAGGAAGAAGGAATGGATAGACATTTCTCAAAGATGCTTGAAGCCATTTTGACCCTGAGGTCTCCCTGTTTTTCTTTACAGCCACCACCCTTCACTCCTCAAAAAGTTGCTGTGGAGTAATATTCCTCTGAAAATTAAGAGGCTTCTGATTCTGATCATTCCCCGGACTATTCCTCCAAAATCTATTTTCTCAGCCAGTTTCCTACTGATTACAAAGATTCCCTGACTCTCCCATGGAAAAAGCTTCTTTTGGAGAGATACTATTTAATATGATGAAGTATTTTAAGTGGGAGTTTAGGCTGATAACAGAGGTCCAGAAAGGATACTACAACTTGGAAATGAGTATCCCTGCCCCTTCCCAAGTTCCTCCTGTTCTTGAGGCATTCTAAGATGCATTTCAATCCACCTCTGCTGCCCCTGACTCCCAGCTCCCTGCCCTCATATAAATCCCCTGATGATCTCAAGTTCTTTTTCAAAAATCCTGTGGCAGACCCCTAAGCGGTCCCTCTCTCTCTCTTCTGACAAACCCTTTAAGCTCCTACCTAATGCCAGTGCCCTCCCTTCAGACAAAGATATCAGAGCTATGGATAGGTGAAGTAAAACATTTTATACCTCCTGTACTCTGCCATTCAGGGCTATCAACTACCAAACCTAAGTGACCATGTATTTGATGTCCTTACTTAACCAGGCTAGACACAGCATTAAATGTAGTTATAATGCTGTAGAGGCTGTAGAGGCCTCATCCAGAGCAGCTGCTACTGGCTCTGTCATCCGCAGGATTGCATGGTTCACATTCAACCCATGTCCAAAGACTATAAAGCAAAAATCATAGATTCCCCTTTAAACAATAACCTCCTGTTTGGTTCTCAAGCAGCCAATCTTTTTAAAACCCTCCAAGAGCAGGGAAAAACCATGAAGGACTGCAGACAGTTTCTATTAACATCAGGACCTAGATACCAGAGGAATTATGCATCTAATCCTGCAACTTTTGTCAGAAAAGATCCTAGACCCAACCATTAACACAGGAAGGACCCCAGAAAGAGATTCCCAAGATTCTTGTTCTGGGATGCCTCCCTTTGGGGACAAATCTCTGTGAGTATCTACAAAGACCCTCTAACCTACCTCACACCCCTGCCCTGCTCTTTTCAAAAAAGCTGACCCAGGCACTGTCTGCCTGGGAAAAGATTACCACAGACCAGTGGGTACTTTCTATTATAAAAAAGGGTTATGCTTTGTTGGGTACCTGTTATTTAATCGACAGTCCTAAATGTTGAGTATTGGAAGATCGAATGGGGAAGTTTGAAAAATAGAAATGTTGAAGCCGTGGAAATTCAAATTCTTTCCCAGGGAATGAATTTGGTTGGCTGTTTCTGCGGCTTCGACATTTTCTGTACTATGGTGCAAAAGTTACGGATCGGGTTAAGGTAAGTGTGTGAGTGTGATGGACGTTGGGATTAGGGTGCGGGTAAGGTAAGTGTGCGAAAGTGACAGACATTAAGGTTAGGGCACGGGTAAGGTTAAGTGTGCGATAGTGACGAACTTTAGGGTTATGGCACGGGTAATGTAAGTATGCGATAGTGACGAACTTTAGGGTTAGGGCGCGGGTAAGGTAAATGTGCGATAGTGACAGATTTTAGGGTTAGGGCATGGGTAAGGTAAGTGTGTGATAGTGACGGACTTTAGGGTTAGGGTGCGGGTAAGGTAAGTGTGTGATAGTGACAGACTTTAGGGTTAGGGCGCGGGTAAGGTAAGTGTGCGACAGTGACGGACTTTATGGTTAGGGTACGGGTAAGGTAAGTGTGCGATAGTGATGGACCTTAGGGTTAGGGCTTGGGTTAAGGTTAGTGCATAGATAGTTGTGTACGTAAGGTGTAGTGTAGGTTTATTATAATTTTCTGGTGTGCTTGTGTTGTGTGTGTGTCTTTTGGAACAGCGATTTTTTTCCCTGGGAAAAAATTTGCTGTTCTGAGGTTTCGTTGTTGTCATATTTCGAACTTCCAAATCGATCATATGGTGCTCGAAATTTTGGACGTTCGATTATATGACATACACCCTCCTTGTCTTGGAGGGAAATCTCTCTGTTAAGTCGCATGCCTCCCCCCCAACCAGAGTTATCTGCTTTTACCCAAAAAGAAAGGGAATGTATTCTAATCTTCGTAGTTCTAAGAAAAGAAGGACAATGGAAACCCATACTGGATCTGTCTTTACTAAACACATTTCTAAAAGTGGCTAACTTCATAATGCACACTGCACACTCTACTACGATTCATACTACCTCAGTCTTTCCTAGTATCACTAGAGTTAAAAGACACATATCTCTCCATCATACATACATACATGCATAGATGTACATACATACTTAGATACATGTCACCCCCCCTTTGCAGGAGATTTGTCATTTCACTTTCAGTTTACTACTTTGACTTTTGGCCTTTCCACAGCCCCAAGAGTTTTCAAAATGTCTCTGGCACCAGTGATTGCCTTCTGTCAAACCCAGGGAATCCAGATTTTTCCCTACTTAGAATATCTGTTAATCCTAGCTCCTCACCACAGATACTTTTACACCTCCAGTTCACCTTCAGCATTCTCTCAGTTGGGGTTCACAAGCAACTACAAAAGGTCCTTCCTGCAACCAACTCAGGATCTATAGTTTCTGGGCTGCAGACTAGACAATAAAAGGATCCAGCATTTTTTGTCTCAGGAGAAAAGTACAGAGTCTTGCAAATTACTTTAACAACCTTTCCTCCCTCAGCCAATGCTCAGCGAGGGAGAATCTAAGGGCTGTATTGGCTGATAATAATAAAGAGAGTGAATGATCGTATGTGTGCTCTTGTTGGTGTGGAGAGGTCAAGAGAGGTCACATGACCATGTGCTTTATAGTAAAGGAGGGTTGTTCCCCTATTCTGTTTTTAACCAGATTGATTGCCTTCACGTGTGTTTATTTTCCTCTGTAAGTGTATGTCTAACCTGACTTTCTTACCCTTAAGATGATATCACCAACAGGTTATGGGCCCAGGAGGGAAGTAGGAAGCCGATGGCACAGACTATGTTTCGACGGAGATGAGAAGAATTACAAGTTGTGGGAGACAAAGTTTTTGGGGCACCTGCGTTTGCAAGGGCTGAAAGACGCCATTTTGCAAAATGTGCAGCAGGACATAAAAGACAACGGGAATGAGGAGGAAGGTGACGACGATGCTGAGAAAAATGAGGAGGCATATGCAGAACTAATACAGTTCTTAGATGACAAAAGTTTGTCCCTCATCATGAGAGAGGTTGCAGATAACAGTAGAGAAGCGCTTCAGATCCTGAGAGACCATGATGCCAGGAAAGGGAAGCCACAGGTAATTAGCCTATACACCAAATTAACATGCCTCCAGAAGGCCACCAGTGAAAGTTTCACAGACTATATTATTAGGGCTGAGACGGCCATTGCAGCACTTAGAAATGCTGGGGAGAAGCTCAGTGATGGATTACTAATTGCGATGATTCTGAAAGGGTTGCCTGAAACATTTAAACCATTTGCAGTACACATCACGCAAGATGATAATAAGTTGAGCTTTGGTGAGTTCAAAACAAGGTTGAGAAGCTATGAACATACAGAGAAATTTAGTGCCGACGTAAGTAATGATAATGTGATGAAGGCAAGTGGCCTTGGGGAAAGAGCAAAAGCAGAGATTATATACTATAGCTGTAGCCAAAAGGGACACAAGGCACGAGAATGCTGGAGAAAATATAAGGGCCAGAGACAGTGGTGTAGTTTGTGTAAAAATTCTAGCCACAGGGACAGTAACTGTAGACAAAAGAAGAAAGATAATGTGAAACAAGCAACTGATGCGGATGATCACACATTTGTCTTCAGAATAACTGAGCATCAAATTTGTGAATTAAAACAGAAGGGATTAATGGTGGACACTGGCGCCACGTCACACATAATTAACAACTTGAAAAAGTTTAAATGCTTTGATGCAATTTTCCAGCCGGAGGAACACATTTTGGAATTAGCTGATGGAACAAGAACCTGTGGGGCTGCACAGAAGAGAGGTAATGCAGAGGTATGGCTGCTAGACACAGAGGGGCACAAAGTAAAGGTGATGATGACTCGGGCGCTGTATTTCCCGACGTATCCACAAAGCATTTTTTCTGTTAAGGCAGCAATGTCCAAGGGGCCCTCGATCAACTTTAAACAAGGCCAGGACCAGCTCATCTACAAAAACATCACCAGGTTTGACATAATTGAGTATGATAGACTGTATTACTTAGACACATATGATGAAGAAAACGACAGTGAGATACATTATGATGCATCTCAGAGCTGTTATGACATTCAAGCATGGCATAAAATGCTTGTTCACTGCAATTTCGAAGATATGTCAAAATTAGAAAAAGTAAAAGGAATGAAAATTAAAGGTAAAGTTGAGAGACCTAACCTAGATTGTGAAACCTGTACGCAGGAGAAATTTGTACAGAGCAGAAACAGAGAACCAGATGCAAGAGCAAAAGTTGTGTTTGAACTAGTCCATACTGATTTGGCAGGCCCAATTGAGCCAGTAGCAAAAGACGGCTTTAAGTACACTTTAGAATTTACTGTTGATTACTCGGGTGTAATATTTGTCTACTTTCTGAAAGCCAAGAGTGATACAGTCAAGGCGACTGAAAGGTTTATTGCAGATTCAGTTCCTTATGGGAAGGTAAATGTATCGGATCAGATAATGACACTGAGTTCATGTCGAACGTCTTTCAGTCACTATTGAGTAAAAATGTTATAAGACATGAAACGTCCGCACCTTACTCACCCCATCAGAATGGGACAGCAGAGATAAATTGAAGAACACTGTTCGAAATGGCAAGGTGTATGTTGATAGAGAGTGATGTACCTAAAGAGTTGTGGACATATGCAGTAATGGCTGCTGCTTTTATTTGCAACAGATGTTATAACAGGCGTGTGGGGCAGACACCGTTCTTTAAGAAACCTGATCTTTCAAGGATGAGAGAATTTGGATCAGTGTGTTATGCATACAGACAAGATAAAAAGAAGTTAGACCCAAAATGTGATAAGGGGATCTTTGTCAGATATGATAAAAACAGCCCATCATATCTGGTCTGTTATCTTGACACAGGAAGGGTCCTTAGACACAGGTTAATCAAGTTCTTTACTAAGAATGTAGCTGAATGCCAGATTCAGACAAACCCAGAAGTGATGGATGAAGATCTTAATACCAGAAGAAGTGGGCATGTTAAGTCAGAATCAAAAGCTGACAGTCAAAACACAATAGTAAGACAGGAAGAGGAAAGGCAGAGGATACACACTACTCTAAAAGAGAGAGAAAACCACCTGCATACTTGAAAGTCTATGAGTATAAAGTTGAAAACAACGATTATGTGACAGTTAATGTTGACTATTGTTACCGATTAATATGCAACACACCGCAGAGCTTTAAAGAAGCCATGACTTTGTCTAACTCAGAAAAGGGGGTCAAAGCCATGAAGGAGGAACTTAAGTCTTTAAAGGAAAACAACACATTTACACTCACCACACTGCCGGAAGATAAAAATGCAGTGGGGGGTAGGTGAGTTTTCATGGTAAAAGACAATGCAGGTAATATTGAGACTTACAAAGCTAGATATGTAGCTAAAGGCTACAGTCAAGTCGCTGGTATAGATTATAATGAAACATTTGCACCAACTGTGAGTATGACATCTGTACGAAGTCTAATGCAGATGGCAACTCAGTACGATTCAGAATTGTACCAGATGGATGGACAAACGGCCTATTTACATGCTCCTATTGACTGTGAGGTGTATGTGGAGCAACCTGAAGGTTTTGAAAAGAAGTCAAATAATGATCTCATTATAACAGCTAGTGACAATGAATCACTAAACAATGTAAAGGAAATGCTCAAGGCTAAATTTAAAATGAAAGACCTGGGAAAGCTAAGACAATGATTTTACCCAGAATAGTGGTGAAGTAAAGATGAACCAAAAGGGGTACATTACGAAAATTCTTGAAAATTTTGGTATGTCTAATTGCAAAGTAAGAAGTACCCCTTCCAAACAAAAAACAAACTTTAAATATGACAGTGAATCTACAGATCCAAGAAAATATTGTGAGCTTGTGGGTAGTTTAATATATGTTATGACAAGCACGAGACCTGATCTTAGCTGGATTGTAAGTAAACTTTCACAATATTTGTCACAACCGAATGAATCTCATTTAACATTAGCCAAACATGTGTTAAGATACTTGAAAGGTACATTGGACAGAGAGCTGTAAAGTGAAGGGAAACTTCAGCTTATAGCATACAGTGATGCAGATTGGGCAACAGATCAAAACGATAGATGTAGTACAACAGGTTATTGCTTTAGCCTCAATAGAGACGGGCCTATTATTTCATGGAAATCAAAGAAGCAACAAACGGTAGCTTTATCTACATGTGAGGCAGAGTACATGGCATTGGCAACAACACAGGAGATTTTGTACCTTGTGCAGCTGTTGAGTGGAATGGATGAAGAGTGCAAGTATGTGCCAGTAACAATATTTGAGGACAATCAAGGAGCAATAGCTTTGTCGAATAATCCAGCAAGCCGACAGAGATGTAAACATGTTCACATTAAGAATCAATTTGTCAGGTCAGCACTTAATGATGACAAAATAAGCATTGAATATTGCCCAACAATGGACATGGTTGCAAATGTCTTTACTAAACCTGCTACGAAATCGAAGATTGAAAAGTTCATGTATTACATATTTGGAATGTGAAGGAAAAGTTATCCAAGAATATGTTCTTAAAATGTATTTTGTGTAGGCTGATAATAGTAAAGAGAGTGAATGATCGTATGTGTGCCCTTACACTGACGTCGTTGGTGTGGAGAGGTCAAGAGAGGTCACATGACCATGTGCTTTATAATAAAGGAGGAAGTGAGGGTTGTTCCCCTCTTCCATTTTTAACCAGATTGATTGCCTTCATGTGTGTTTATTTTCCTCTGTAAATGTATGTCTAACCTGACTTTCTTACCCTTAAGATGATACCGCCAACAGGCTGTGAGAGTCTGCTCTGTCTAGCCAAAGGGAAAACAGGTTACACAGACAAAACATTCAGTAAAAACTACAAAAATCTTCATGGCTTCTGAAAATCCATGACTTTCTTTTTACTTTTTAAGTCTTTGGTTGCAATCAGTCCAGTAAAGCTAAACCCCACTATCTGGAAATGTTTCAGCCTTTTTATTGTCCTCATCAGCACAGCATAAGTGGACAGCTTGGCTGTACCTCAGAAACACAGGATCTTTAAACACAGCTGATGCCCACAAAGATTAAGATGCCTGCAAAATGTCACAGCTAACATCCAAACCAAAGGGCAAAAAGGTCACACAGACAAACAATTCAGTAAAAACTGTAGGAAAAATCCAGCCAAGCTCGAGTTTTCTTTATATAAAGTAAGTCAGTCTTGTTGTTCAGGTTTGTATCAATTACTCTTACCTGCAGGACCTTTCCCTGGTGAAAAAATGGTGTTATTTCCAAAGGGATAAACCAGTCCCTTTCACTGTAAACATTGTAAAATTGTTCAAGAGATAAAGTCACTCTTTCCTTGTGCCATTCATTCTGATGTCCACTAAAAGTGCAGAAATATCTCTCTTCTGGTGCTCAAGTTATTTTGAGCCCTGGTAAACACTGCAAATATATCTCTTGGCTTCTGATTGAATTTGAGTTTTCTGACCTATTTCAGTGTTGCACATTTTTTTTCTCTTTTGCATGTGGGCAACATAGTTCTGTATTACCAAGTGGAGTCACTCAACCCACAACAGATCCCCTTCCCAGAAATCCTTGTGTTCTTTGAGAACTGGGGGCTTACTCTGAGAACTGGTAGCTTACGTAATCCTGCTCACAGAAGTATGGACATCTGCAGGAGAGTGACTTCTACTATGGTGCATGTGACTATTCAGTATTTGGTCAGCATCTGGTTTTGGTAGTGTAAAGAGAGCCTCCACAGTCTAGCTCTTAGAGCAGTCATAGTATGGACAGAGAGTAGGAGTGTTTTATTGATGTTGGAGTAAGCTCAGTCATTTAGCAATATATGGCTACCATGCATGTGGAACTAATTGTATTTCTTTACTTTTATTTATGTAGATTATCCTCACATTTCTTTGGAAAAATTCCCTTTTTCCAGAGTACAAGCTGTAACAAACAGTGACACGTGATAAGTACTATTAGAATATCAATAACCAACAGTCACGGTCATCAGCAGATACATATATCTCTGTGTGGGCTTATAAAATGCATATTTCTTTAAAAGATTACTAACAAGCTCTTGTTTAGCCTTTTAATGTAGAGTTTTGTACATTGTGAAGAAGCTATATTAAACTGAAGGATATGTGTTTGTTTCTTTTCATAAAAATGGTGGTTGTAATTCTTCCACAGAGCTGTAACAAGGACGAGTTGAAGACATGGCTGCATCGGGCAGAAGCTGTTAGGGGGCACAACTGGCACTGTAAATGAGATGCCGATCAGTTCCCTATAAGCATAATCAGCAATTATGTAAGCAGCAGTGTTTGTACATTAGGAAATGTAACAGTGAGCCTTGTAATTTAGCACAGGTGTTTGACACAGTTAAACAATGAGCTATTGTGTTTATGTACAGTATTTGTGTAGCCTGAAATATATATTTTTTTATTGTCAAGGATGACTGTTGTTGTCCATTAATCTGGCACAAAGCCTGTTTGGAGGCTGATATTGAGTAACTTCTGTAGGGGGGGGGGGGGGTCTGACAATTCATACTGCAGGCTGATCAGTGTTTAGCCTAGTATGTTATCCAGTTCCATGGAGGTAATGTTCTTGCTCTTGGGTAGCGCCTTAAGGACTTTCACTTGGTAGATTTGAGCAGAGTGTAAATGCAGGTATGTGATCTAGAATTAAAGGAGGAGGGGGAGGAGGAGTTTGAACTAAATTTGTCCACTAACAGATTGGCTATGTCCTGTTAGTCAGAGTATGTAATTTCCTTAACTATTTACTCTGTGCAGTGTTGGTCTTTCTTCCTGAGATTGCTGTCATAGTTAAAGATGGCTTTGTGATTATCCTTCAGCTGGGTGACAATTTTTACCTCATGTTTGGCTTTGATTGATTTGGTCAGTGCCCGGAGTTCCTTGTTAAGTTTACCAAGGGCAGTTTTGGCATCTTGAGAGGTAAATGTAATTTTGCTTGCAATTATTTATTTTTTCATTTATTATGGAGCCTGTTTATGTTAAGGTTCCACCATGGAAGTTTATTTTTAAATTTCCCATTGTATGTTCTTCTGAGGGGTCACTTGTATGAGGGTGACAGATGCATCTATGCAGCTATTTACATGTGCATAGACTTGTTGGTATAGGATTCCACATAAGCAGTGGGGTCATTAACAAGACAGAGGCATTTGAATTTAGCCAGGTCATCACAAAGCTTTAATAGGTTAGTTCTGGCATAATCTCTGAATACTGGGTTATTGGAAGATGCTTTTGTCTTCAGTCTTAAGATTTTACCTGCAAGAGCTATGAGACTGCTGCTGGTCTGTGACTACACTGCATTTTGAACTGGAATTCTTCATTTAAAGTTTGGATACTTCCATTTTGTTTTTTGTTTTGTTTTTGTTTTGTTGCTATTGTATTACTGTTCACTAATTTAAAAGGAATTTATCTAGCTAGTTGATCTAATTAATGGGAATTGTAGTATTTTTATTTAAGGTATTTCGCTGCAAGTGCTGTGAGACTGCTGCTGGTGTGTCACTGCACAGGATTTTCAGACCTACCCACCCAGTCCCTGTTGTGCTTCTAAACTTGGTGGTTTTTGAACTGCTGATCCTTACTGTAAGTTTGACTTTGGAAGCTCCTGTCATTCTCACCTCATCGGCTCATTCTACTAGGCTCTGAAAGATTAAACTGGAAAGGCCATCCCGTTGTGTTAGACTCTGTTTCATGTCATTCTACTCACTTGCAGTATTCATAGTGTTAATCCTCTTTACCCATTGAACTTTTAAAGCCAGTAACATCAGGGTTAGACTGCCGATTACTGGAAAGGCAAGGAACAACTTTCCAGGAATCACATTTGGATTAGTGCTTCTGTTTTACTCCTAGCGAGAAAAGGAGCAGAGGGACATTATTTCCTATCTGTCCTACAGATTACCAGTCACTGGAAAGCCTGAAGACTGCTTTTTAGGAGGCAGCTTGAGATTAGTGCTACTGCTTCACTGACCTGACACCCACATGCCCCCTTACTATATATACTAACTCCAGGGTCGCACTACTGTGGGGAAAAGGCCATATATAACTTTCAGTGAAATGTGTTACAGTGAATTGTGTTTTCAGTGAATTGAGCTTTCAGTGAATTGTGCACATGTGTTTCAGTGAAAAGTCCTGAACTCATATATATATATATATATAAATATATATATATATGTATATATATATATATATATATATATATATATATATATATATATAAAATGTATATATATATATATATATATATATATATATATTTTTTTTTTTTTTTTTGAGCTGACAATGAAACAATAATTGTTGAAAGCCGTTGTTTCTTTGTGAAACCATTTTTGCTGGGGGTAAAACTGTCTACATCCCATTATCATGGGGGGTTTAGCCTCCATTACAGACAGTTACTTAAATGTACAAACTCTGAGATCATCATTATCTTAGATCCAATGAATTTTCTGAGATATTGCTGTCTCAGTGGTTAAATAAAGATGGCAATAAATCTCAACAAAACAATATTGTAATTGCATACTGAATTTATTGAATTGCTGTTCACAAATCGATTGCAGTTATGTCTACACACACACACACAAACACACACACATGTATATATATGTATGTATACAGTCTCTGGATTGTGTTTGACTCATAGAATGTCACTTGGAATCCAGTGAACCTCTGTTCAGTAAGCAGCAAGGAGACATGGATTTATCCCCCTCCACAGGACCCATGTTAAATGCCATTCCTAATATTTGCTGAGTTTTAGTTCACCGGACTGTGGTTGGCAATCTGTGAGTCAAACAAATCCCTTCAGCAATTGTGATAGTATTCCTGTATATATGTGTATATATATATATATATATATATATATATATATATATATATATATATATATATATATATATATATATATATATATATATATATATATATATGTATGTATGTATGCATATGCGTGTGTGTGTGTGTGTGTGTGTGTGTGTGTGTGTGTGTGTGTGTGTGTGTGTGTGTGTGTGTGTGTGTATGTGTGTGTGTGTGTGTGTGTTTGGGAAGTTTCCCCTGTGGTAAATGAAATATCCTTGGTAATATTTTTAGAGGAAAAAAAAGTTGTAATTAATAGCAAATCTACTATTCCCAAAATGTGTTCTCATACTGCATAAGATATTTCATGTATCACACAAGCAGACCATACATATTCCATTTACCTACTTTTTTCTGTGTTTTAGTTTAGCTTATTGTTTTCCACTCATCGCAGTGGGATGACGTAACTGAATAAGCTATTCATTCATTTTTTACATTGCTTACACTGCTTTTTTTATGGATATGTATGTGGTCTTGTGAGTGGATTTCCACTGTATTTTGATGTAAGTTTTAACCTTTTATAATGTTTTGATGTTATATTATTATTATGTTAATATTATTGTGAGGGTTGTGTTCATATATGTTCTTTTTCTAGTTTACTTGATGATCTTTTAGTTAGAATTATCTTAGTGTTCATTTGTAGATTTGTTGTTTTGCTGGCAATGCCAGTTTCTGACTGGGTGATTCTGATTTTGATTTTCCAAATGCCTGATTCTGGGATAGGGCTTACAATCTTCTGATGTTTCTGGCTGGCAAGTATACTATCTGCTGAGTCATTTTATAGCATTGAACATTAGGAAGGCATTTGATAGTTGTAATGTTTCTCTGCTATTTTTGGTCAGTACTTTGGGTGTGATATAAGCGTTGTTACCTCACAGCAAGAGGTTCTCCCGATTCTCAGCTGGGCTTGGGAATGCCTTCTGTGTGGAGTCTGCATGTCCTCACCGCGGTTGGGTAGTGTTCGAAAGACATGCATGCGGAAATGGGCGTGCCTTCGTTGAAGGTTGGGCGTCAAGCTGGCACCTTGGGATTTCGTAAAAATCTACTGCCAATCATTAGCGGACCGGAGTTCCACTGTGGCGACCCCTTACCGGGAAAAGCCGAAAGACAAAACAAAAGAACTTTGGGTGTGATATGTAGACATTGTATTCCATTACGGGAGCAGAGTTCTAAGTCAACCACAAAAAAATAAAAAATAAAAACTGTAAGAAGGTCTGAAGTGATCTGATAAACAAGAAAAAAATAGTTGTGTTTGGTCATGTGACATGGAGTATATATATAAAGTGGTTGTTTATTTTACCTCAGCTCTGAAGAGGTCCATTAGTTAAGGACGAAAGAGCTAAACTGGGGAATAAAATAAGAGTTTCTCCATTTCCATTTTTCAATTTTTCTTTTAGAGTTTTAAGTTGAGAAACAGCGAAGAAGTGGTTTTAGAGTGCCATTGATGAATGAGTAAGAAGTGAACTGCAAGTTTCTCTTTCAATATTCCATTTGTAAAACCTTAACCAGTTAAGATTTTTATAATCCAACAGGAAAGTATTCCCTGCAGTCTGTAAGTGCAGAGAAAAATAAAGGTATAAGTTAAAAGCCAGCAATTTCTTGACAGTCTTTTTTTTAATTATGTTTAGGAACAGCTGCTGTATTGTAATAATGTTACTGGAAGATTTGGTGCCATGTAACTGATACTGACATTTATAATGAAAAAGTATTAAAAGTTTTTATTTTAATGCATAATTGCAATACAGCAGTGCTGTTGGCCACTTTCTTCCTGATATAGTTTTTAAAACCTGGCACAGTACATTCCATATCTATACATTCCCGATCTTGTAAGTGCTTTCTAATTTTTAAATATTTCCTGTTGTCTTTATTATTTGGGCTGAAACATTTTACCAGGTAAAACAGGATCTGCTGCTTCTGTTTTCTTTTTCCCCTTCACATTTTTCTTACACAGAAGATACACAATGTTGTTAGTGGATTGAGGGATTGTTTACCTCCAAGTCCTGCTGAGCTCTAGCTTAGAACCTTGATCTCCTATTCTAAATAAATGCAAAGAAAAGCACGGATAATGCCTGCTCAACTTGGTCAACTTCTTTGAGTCAGTCACCAGAGCTGTGGATGAAGGCAAGGTGGTTCATACAGCCTACCTTGATCTGGCCAAGGCTTTTGATACAATTCCCCACTCAGGAGTTATAGAAAAACTCACTAAGCTTGGCATCAACCCCCATATCACTAGGTGGGTTGCAAACTGGCTCACAGACAGAACCCACAGTGTGAAAGTAGCTGACTCCAAGTCAGACTGCCAATTACAGACTGCCGATTAGTCATGAGTGGAGTCCCACAGGGTTCGGTCCTGGGTCATCTCCTGTTTGGTATCTAGTTCTCTGAAGTCCAGGCCAACACGAAGGGACTCTGGCTGACAAAGTTCACAGACGATTGCAAGTTGGGAGCTATTATTAACTCCCCAAGTGATGTTGACATCCTACAGAATGGCCTCACTGTGACCGACTGGTGTCAGAACCATGACCTTAAGCTCAATGCCAAAATATGTGTTGTCATCCCGTTTTGGGAAAAATCCAGTTCACATGAATTACCACATTGATGGTAGTCCACTGAACACAGAAGACGTTATAAGAGATTTGGGAACACAGGTTGACAGCAACCTCTCTTTTGATCACCACATTGTCACTAGTGGTCAGAAAGTCCTCCTGTGTGGCACATCTCATTACTAAGGGTTTTGCATCCAGGAAGAAAGAGGTCATTGTCTCCCTCTATTCTTCCTTCATTAAGACAATCATCGAGTACAATGCCCCATTTGGCATGTACCTCACTAGACACCTGCAACAATTGGAGAGTCTGCAAAAGTACCTCACAAAGAGGATCCTAGGCCTTAAACAATTGTCCTGTATGGACAGATTAAAAAAACTCCCAACTAATGTTCATCGTGTTACACTGCTGCAGTCATTACAATTGGGTTATCCTGCTGTCAGGCGGTTCCCCAGTCGGCCTAAATTCCAAAGTCTTGGTCCAGCGTCGGTTGCTGTCGCTTCCTCCCTGACATCACTGCGACAGGGGTATATAAGATGCAGCCGACGCCATTTTCTTCAGTCTTTCTTGCCGCACGGTGCCCGAAGCAAAAGCAGTTCGCAAGTGCCGGTCGGCCGACTCCTGAGATTTTCATTCCAAATCCAGAACTGAAGTCTTCTACAAAGCTAAGTACCCCATTGGGGAAACTTTTTCTTGCCTCAGACCGATGTCAGTAAAAGTTAATAACTGTATTTCTTGTGGGAAGCAAATACCTCATAAGGATTTCGATTCCTATTGTATCCCATGCCTAGGCCCAGACCATGACGTCACTGGCTGTCGGTTTTGTGCTAGGTTTAACAAGCGCACTATTAAATGTCGGTTTGATTTTGCCCGACATTATTTTGGCAGAAAATTCAATTACACCATGCCGTTGGAACTTCCGACGACCGGAATACATAAAAAGCGCAAAGACAAGGACAGGCATCCGAGGCCCAAAACTGATAACGAGGCCTCTTCTAGGCCGGTCGCCAGTTCTCCATTTTTCAGCGAGGCGCCTTCGCAGCCCCTGACGACCGCTTCTGCAGAACCACAGGCTGCCTCCAACTTCCACATGGAGCTGGCTGGGCCTTCTGACGCACAAGTTTTTCAGCCTACCGAAACTAACCCTTCAGAGGGAACCGAAGTAGCTGAACAATCCACAGCTTCAGAGGGTGTTTTCAGACCTACTCAGTTAAGCATTAAACCCTCTGCTAAGTCTAAGCCTCCCTTAAAAACAAAGAAACGAATACAGCATTCTCCAGGACAGGCCTCCATGCCTAAGAAACAAATGCTCAAAATGGCTGAAGACCTAATCATCCTGATCAGGGGGTCCCATCCCCCTCCTGATAAAAGGCCTAGACAGGATGCAGACTATGACTCATCCGACCAGGTGTCCATTTCTTCAGATTCATCCTCAGACCTAGGATATTCTTTACCCCCTTATGAGGATTCTGATGCTGAGGAATCAATTCCATCAGCCTCTCCGCCTGAGGACTACTCCTTTGGGGAAACCTTACATACCATGAGGGAGCATTTCCACTGGAAAGGCCAGGATTACTCAGAATCCAAGAACAGGCTCAGAGACTTCCTTTTATTACCTCAACACAGACCCCTTGCTATTCTGCCAGTGTTAGATATTGTGGATGATGTGTATACTGAATCCAGCTTAAGTCCTGACTCCTTACCTCCAGCCCCAGTTAAACATGACAGATATTACAGAGTCCTGGACTCACACAAATTTCTGTATAAAAGCCCTGTTGCTGACCCTGAAACTATTTCTCAGGGACCCAAAGGGATTAAGGCCTCATCAGCAAAAATCCAGTTCCCTCTGACAGAGATTCCAGAGCATTAGACAGATGGGGAAAAAATATATATTCGTCTGCAACTTTAGCAATGAGAGCCTTAAATTGCCAGTTCCACATGTTAAAATATCAGCAATTTTTGATGTTTCAGTTGAAACAAAAAATGCTTCCAGATTCAGATCCTCCTAATTTTAAAGAAATGCAGGATTTATTGCATGCCGCTGAACAAGTGGGAAAACATACTTTGCAATGTGGTTTTGATTCTTTAGAGGCCTCCTGTAGAGCAGCAGTTACAGGCTCTGTCATTAGAAGACATGCTTGGTTAAAAGAACATACGTTACCAGATCATGTTAAAGCAAAATTATTGGATGCACCTTTGCAGAGGGATGTGTTATTTGGAGTTAAGGCAGAAGAGGTATTAAAGAAGATGGAGGATAAGGCAAAATTTATGCAAGGATTTCTTACAGGTTCAGCCTCCACGATTTAGCAGAAATTGGCCAACAAAGAATTGGTCCTTTCCAGTTATAGACAGACCTCAAAGGGGCAGATACAGACATCCAAGAGGTAGAGGTCAACCACAAGGTCCTTACAGGCCACGACAATGGGGTGCACCAGGCCAGAAAGAAGGGGAAGACAGGCCCCAACCATATAAAAAGCAGCCTCAATGACTTCCCACTACAGCTGCCAAACAGCTCTCTTGGCAGCCCCCTTAGGAGGAAAACTGGCACTTTTCTATCACAATTGGCATTGGATCACCAAAGACAAATGGGTTCTCAACATTGTATCTCAAGGTTACAGGTTCCACTTCCACACTCTGCCAAGGTTAAAAGGAATGCCAAATCTGCCACCAAATCAATGGGCAGAGGCTCAAAAACAAATTACAGCACTCATGGACATGAGAGCTATTCAAAAGGTACCACCACAGGAGCAAGGACAAGGATTTTACTCAAGACTTTTCCTGGTTCCCAGAAAGGACAAAGCCTGGGGGCCCATTCTGGATCTTTCTTCTCTAAACACTTACCTGGATTTTCCAAAATTCAAAATGTTGGCACTACAGCAGCTTCTTCCCATGCTGGGCAAGAAAGCTTAGCTAGTGACCTTGGACCTCAAGGAGGCATACCTGCATGTCCCTATCAGACAAAACTGCAGAAGATACCTCAGATTCATAGCTGGTTCAATGCACTATCAATTCTCTGCACTGCCCTTTGGCTTCTCTACTGTGCCCAGGGTCTTCTCAAAGTGCCTGGCTCCAGTTATTCCATTTTGCAGGCAAAGAAATATTCAAATATATCCATACCTGGACAATTGTCTAATTCAGGCAGAAAATCAGGGCATACTTTTAAATCATCTGGCATTTGTAAAAAAGGGTTCTAACTTGTCTGGGGTACATCATAAATGAAAAGAAATCACAACTTGTACCCTGTCAACAAATTACATTCCTGGGTGCAAGCTTGAATACAACTGCCCAGATGGCTTTCCTCATGCCAGAAAAGCAAATTCATTTGGTAACCTACTTCAAACAAGTGGCCAAAAAAACCCTGCTATCTGCAAGACAAACACTGCAAACCTTGGGGTTCATGGCTTCCTGCATTTTTTTAATTCCATATGTAAGACTGCATATGAGAAAACTACAGTGGTATCTAAAAAGTCTATGGAGTCAACATTATCACAGCCTGGAAACAATGATTCCTGTCATACCTTGCCAACGACTGGAGCTCCTCTGGTGGGCAGAGGCCTGCCACCAAAACAAGGGACTGCCATTCACACTACCCCCTGCCACCCAAACCCTAACTACAGATGCATCAGACTATGCATGGGGGCTCACCTAGCAGGGAAGTGCATTCAGGGCAAATGGAACCCAAAGGAAATGCACCTACATATCAATCAAAAAGAAATGTTAACTGTACAGAATGCTCTGACAGCCTTCAAGGACTACATTCTTCCAGGACAACTAATGGTAAAGATGGACAACACCACGGTTATGTGGTACATAAACAAGCAGGGGGGTACACATTCCTACCCCCTCTGCAGACTAGCCATGGCATTGTGGAACACAGCCTTGAGCTACCAAGTGCACCTACAAGCTCAATTCCTGCCAGGAAAATTGAATACACTGGCAGACAGACTAAGCAGAAACCTCATGGACCCACACAAGTGGAAACTGGAACCAAGGACTTTCAACATGTTGACAAGCGAATGGGGGAGCCCAGACATAGATCTATTTGCCTCCCCCCAGAACTACCAGTTGGACAAGTTTTGCACAAGGACTCCCCACAAAGAAACCTGGAAAGTGGATGATCTGTCCTTCAGCTGGAAAACCCAGTCTACGCCTTCCGCCCGCTGCCTCTGCTCTCCAAAGTTCTACTAAAAGTCAAACAGGACAAACCAAGGATGATCTTGATTGCTCCAGATTGGCCGCACCAACACTGGTACCCACTCCTGTGCAGTGTGTCGCAGTTATCTCCATAGCACCTGCCTCAGACCCCTTCCCTGCTGTCTCAGCAGGAGAATCAAATTCTGCACCCTCAGCTTCCAACATTTAACCCTGCAGCCTGGCTAATCACTTAAATTCACCCTTATCATCCCTCAGCAAACCTGTGATGGATGTCATATTGGGGGCAAGGAGACCCAGTACTAGAAAATCTTATGCTGACAAATGGAAAAGATTCTGTGCCTGGAACCAATCTCAAGGGATGAGCACAGCAGCGCCCAATTTACCTCAGATTTTGCAATATTTAACTGAGGTGCTTCACAAGGGCCTGTCTTTTTCCTCCATTAAAAATACATGTCTCAGCCATTTCAGCTCATTATAACACAGAACCTCCACTCTTCTCTCATCCTCTGCTCAAGCAGTATCTCAGAGGGGCAAAAAACTTGAGACCACCCAGAAGAGCTCCAACCCCTGCCTGGGACCTGAACTTTGTATTGAAAAAACTCACTCTACCTCCTTTCGAGCCGGCTGCTATTGCAGACTTAAAATTTATTTCTTGGAAAGCAGCCTTCCTTTTAGCAATCACTTTAGTTAGAAGGATATCTGAATTACAGGCCCTTATGGCAGTGTAGCCTTTCATCATCTTTCATTCGGACAGGGTGTCACTCAGGACCAATCCATCCTTCATGGCCAAGGTGGTATCCAGTGTGGCTCTTAATCAGTCCATTCATTTGCCAACCTTCTTTCCCAGTCCACAGAACAAAAGGGAATGGATTCTGCATTCCTTGGATGTGCACAGACAACTTAGATTCTACTTGGACAGGACTAAACCTCGAAGAAAATCTGAACAACTGCTGGTAGCATTTGCTGCAGGGGCAGAGGGGAAGGCTATTTCAAGACAAACCATTTCTAAATGGATAAGCCATTGCATTCATTTCTGCTATAAGCACCATGGAAAGCCTGTCCCCCAGGGGATCAGATCTCACTCCACCAGGGCTGCATCTACTTCTGTAGCCTTTCTCAGAGGTGTTCCTACTGGGGACATCCTAGTAGCTGCTACCTGGAGTTCTGTACATTATTTCACCAAGCATTATCACTTTTTTCTCTAAATCCAGAGCAGGCTTTGCCACTACTGTCTTGCAGGGCCTTATAGCTGGCCCTAATGCTATATAAACTCCTCCGTCCAACCATAGCTTTGGGAATCTACCCAAATGTAATGACTGCAACAATGAAACATGAAGAACATAGTACAGTTGTGTACACTTACCATAAATGTAGATATTCGAGTGTATTCACTGTTGCAGTCCTGGTTACCCTCCCTCCAGTCCCCTAACTTCTTCTGGCTATACCTCTACTTTCCTTTACTATGCTTAAAAGCCTTTTTGGTATATTTGCTTTTTGTTGGAGGTATACCTTTGTGTTTTTATGTTTATTTTCTCCCCATACGGGGGTCACCTGACATCTGGGGCAAGAAAACCTGATGTAATGGCGTCGGCTGCATGTTTTATACCCCTGACGACCAGACATCATGGAAGAAGGGACAGCAACCGATGCAGGACCCAAGACTTTGTTAATCAGGCCGACTGAGGGCAACCTGCCAGCAGATTACCCAAATGTAATGATTGTAACAGTGAATACACTCGAACATCTACATTTATGGTAAGTGTACACAACTGTACTTTTGGGGGTTACACATTTCTCTAAATTTGCGTTTTAAGCACTCGGGGTCCTCCCGTAACTCAGCCGGTACAACTATATGATGTTTTTTCCCCCTGTCCTGCAAAGACAGCGGGTGCATGCACAAATGAACAATCCCTTTCTATGGCTTCTGAACCAGCTAAATTAAACAGAATAAATGCCTTTGTATGGCCATCCTTATCAGAAAATGCAGCCTGTATAAAAATATTTTACTCTTGCTCAAACACTCTCCAGGTCGCTGCAATATTATTATCAAACACAAGTGGAGTTGGTTTTCGAAATCCATCTGCCATGCCAATAAATTGTAGTAAAACACAATGCAATCCTGACCCACTTCTAATTATATATGAACAAGCTGCTGTGTGCTTGTAATAACATTCAAATGCACAGTAACCTTTTTGAAATACTGTACTTTGTGAAATATGTTCTGTAATGGCTGTACTTTGTGAGATAACTGTACTGTAATACATGCAAACACTTCATACACTTCAGACAACTTGAATAACTGATTAGGGCAAACAAGTAGTGCTTAGCAAAAAATGCAGTCTTTTCCCTTATTTTATTCATTTTATGCGATTCAGACTTTATTTCAAATATTTTCCATAGTTATTTTGAATATTTCTGTCAGTTAATATATCATAATATTGAACAGATCTGTTACTTAGAAATTTGTTTAGAGCATTCTAAATGCCTCGTTTCATATTTTGCAAATAGGAAATAGCTTGAGCAAGTTTTAATACCTGAAATTAGTTTCTGACCTATTTTGTGAGTTATACATAAAGTAGAGATGATTCACTCCTATATATTCCTCCAGTGTTAACTGAGTGAGCAAGAGGCACTTGATTCTGGATTTCTGGATCCCATTCTGGCACCATGTCCTTTTAGACATGCCACTCCTGACACCATGTCGCTCGTCCTGCTCTGGTATAGATGACAAACAGGCAGGGTAGTTTGTTGTATGCTTTACTACACAGAAACACATCAGGATGGATAGCAGCTTTACAGAATATAAATAAACTGATTAACTGACAGACTACACAGACATACGTACTTACATCTCAACAGCTACTAGAAAATGGCAGTCAGGCTCGCACTTGCTCAGTATTTATACACTTGTGCAAGCCTCTAGAAAGCTTCTTGAAATTGTACACACACACTGATCTACATCTGCCCTACAGGTCAGTGCCTTCATACCACTGTAGCAGTACAGTGGTCTATGAATTGTTTGAACATAATGCACTGAGCAGCCTTGCTATAAACAGAGTGCAGTGAATTAGACATTTCTGAATGCAGCAGATTATTCTTTGATTAAAACCTGAAACTGTTTCATTACTTCTCTACTTACCATTCCTTGATGTAGTCCATGTGAAAAAAAAGTATTTCGGCTTTTCCTGGTTAGAGGTAGCCACAGTGGATCACCGGTCCAGTAATGACTGGCAGTGGATTTTTACGGTGTCGAGTTGCCAGCCCAGCACCCAACCTTCAAAAAAGGAACACCCACACATGCACGCACCTACCTGCATGTCTTTAACATTCACTGAACCGCGGGGAGGACATACAGACTCCTCACAGAAGGCATTCCAGCTGAGAATTGAACCGGAGAACCTCTTGTTGTGATGCAACAATGCTAACTGCTGCACCATCACCGTGAATCAATGTAGTCCATGTGAATTTAAAGATAAAAGATAAACCGTTGCGCAATGACAATAAATGGGTTCTGGAATGTAGCAAACACTGATGAGTAACAAAAGAACAGTTTGTTACAATTTAAACTACTACATTATAGCAGACTATAGCATCTTGAAAATGATTTGAAACACTTTTTATGTAATACACAAATCTAAGTAATAATAGCTTTTAAATTATCAGCAACTCTGTGACTGTGAGAATCAAATCATTATTTTGTTATATATAAAATGTGCAATTTTGAAATAACCTTATTAACTGGCATGCTAATATGCAAATATGCAAAATAAAAGAAAACAAATTGTTTAGTAGAATTCATACATATTTTACTGCGTCATGTTTTATGTTTCCTTACCACTATTGTCATTAAGTGAACCAAAAATTAAATCTGAAGGTCATACATTTAATTTTATGGGTAACAACAAAAAAAATGTTATGTGCTTCATACCAAACAGCAACCTGAAGAAAATCATTCTAAGGTAAACACACTGAGATATCAATAGTAGGAACAGCTGCTAAATCAACACAATATAAAATACATTTAAGCTTATTACATGCATGAACTAGATTATTCAAATAAATCAAAAAAGTAATGGTTTTAGTACTGAGCCCTGAAGAACTCATTTCTTAGCAATTATGCAATTTGATCAGCATCCAAAAGCTATTGTATAATTAGGCTTATTGTACAGATAACAAGCTATCCATCTGGCTGTGATACCCAGGAGGCCTATATCCAAAGCTGCTCGTGCAGATGTATTATGATCTAAATTGGCAAATAACATAGAAAAATCTATAAACAGGACTGGCAGATAGCAACTACTGTCCAAATTCTTACAGACAAAAAGGAAGGGCATATTATTAAACCGGCATCATTTCTTTTAAATGGTTTACATCTCTAATGGACCTTAGGGATCTCCTACCTGTTATCTTTTTAAACCTATAGCCGGTTGTATATGCACTTTTTCCATCTTGACCAGACAGGTCAACAGAAAAATAGGTATATAAGTATTTTCAGACAGGGGCCATTTTTTATTCATATTTGTATGACTTCTTACAAATTCTACTAAGAAAAGAAAGAAAAAAAAAGACACAGCTCAAGCAGACACATTTTAATAACCCTTTTATCACTGACTTTGTCACAGCAGTATGGACTGGATAAAGATATAATCATGATATCAGTTTACTTATCCCAGGTAAGTAAGGTAAAGTAATATCCTGTAATTTAATGACATTTCAGGGTCTGCTTCATTTTGTTGTTGAGTAAAATTTTTTATCACAAAGTTCTCCCACAAAGAATATTTCATTAAGATGGCAGCAGTACAGAATGGCTCACTGATTCTTTCAGAATTCTTTCAGCCACATTGTAATCTCATCAGCTGCACCTTCACAATGAATTATGTGTAAGAAATAGCTTTCCCAGAAACTAAACTCACGTCAGCATGTCTTGCCCAATAAGGTCATTAAGGGTTAATAAAAAAATTAAAAGTAGGAAAAAGTAGTTATTGTGCTATTGGCAAGTCTTAATTACATAGAAGTTCAAGGTAAGAAAAAAATATACTTTTTTGTTTCTGCCAATATTGGTGGCCCTTTAACCAGTTGTGTTATAACAATTTTTTTTTTTTTTTTTGCAAATGGGTCCATCATTCATACAGGAAGTGATTTAGAGAGATGGCCTGTTCTGTTTATGGCCAGTTGTCAGAAGAGTGCAGGGGAAAATGCCAACCCTCAGTTTGGAGATAGCTGCACAGTTGGGTTACAAAAGTGATATGTTTTCCAAAGTCATCAGCAGGGGCCCAATACCTATGTAAGTACGCTGCTCTGCATGAACAGCATCAGCAACACAACTTTACTACTTCACAGTTACAGAGGGGCACTAAGAGATGGCAGTCCACTGTACTCATATGGAAATATATCTTGAGATCTGTGAGAAGCACCACCAAAGCATGACAGGACTGTAAGTACTCCATCATGCACTATTGGGCAGTGCTGCTGAAAAGGCCATGTAACTTGTCTTGATGTTATATCAAAGTGATGCCACTGCAAGAGTGCAAAGATAACTAAGATACAAATGAGCACCTATGCAAAGGAATGAGTAATAACCACAATGCATTTCAGTAATATTCTGAATTTTATTTCTCATTTTTGCATACTCCGACTAGCTGCAGTAGTCTGCACTCCATACACCCCTCATCTCCATGTAAGCCTTTGCAGATGTCCTGTGAAAAGACTGTGTGAGTTTGTAGAAGCATACAGTGAAGGGTCCATAGTGTTCCCTTGCCTTCTGCCTGGGCATACTTGTGCAACTCCCAAGATAATTTGTGCAGTTTTGCTACAAAGGTTGCACAGTATGACCCACAGCATCAATGTGTAATCCCTAACCCCAAGTCAACCATGTCTTTTCTTTCAGTGTAGCCCTGGAAGTGTAGATCTGCATCTGCATACAGCTGAGTAACACAGAGCAGAGGAGTTTCCATTCAACTAATAGTAGCAGTACAGCTGAAATAGCATTCATGGCTGAAATGAAATCAGCCAAGAAAATTCTTAACTTTTTCCCTTTTCCTACAAGTTGGAGTGACTTTAAGGCAGGGATCCACGGGCCACACCTCCCAGCTTGAAGGGGTGGTTTTCTTCACCCCCACAGAAAACTAGTATTGAATTTCTGTTTTCAGCTATCTAGTTTGGGCTTGTAGTGTTCTTTCTGCTGATTTGCTCTCAGTCATAGACCCACATAGAAGGATTTAACTGTCAGTGGCTTCCTGTCTCCTTCTGACGCCTTCTGTCAATATTTGCATACTATGTAACTCTGAGAAATAATTTTCACACAGTTCTACTAGATCATCCTTGACATGAGGTGTTTGTGCCTATTACCATAGAATGTAGTTTACGTGCACCCCCAAGCCCCTAAAACAAAAACGATGGCCATCAACTTGCAATGCTATTTTCCCTTTGTTAAGAGAACAACAAGCACCTATGATACTGTTTTAAAAAAACACCAGTGAACAGCCTACAGTGCTAAGCATCCCTTAATCTGACAGTGATCCCCTCCCCCCCCCCCCAGTACATGACAGTGCGTTTTGTAATTGCAAGTACACTTATCTTCAGAGGTATGCACCTATTAAATTGAGAAACCTCCCCTGATCTCTAGGATGGACCATACCTGTCTTTAATAAGCCTTATCTTTTGCAACACTTCCCACTCATAAAAACAAGCACCTTTAGCTAAGTTGCGGTGTGTGCTGTTGAAATGACTGATCTGCTGAGCAACACTGGTCACTTCTTAAATTTGTTTTTGAGTGTTACATTTCTCAGTAGTGTAGACAAATTGCTCTCTGTACTGTGTTTATTGTGCAGAATTTTTTTGTTAACCTTCATGCACTGTGCCATCTGGACACACACTAGTGACCAGGGTGAGGAACACTAAAAACACTATACATATGCATTTGCAGCTTTAGGAACATACAGTCAGTTTACCCCTGTTCTTGACTCTTTCCATGGAATGCAGTAGAACAGATACAGAACTTGCAAGTCTGTCATTTTTTGTACACACAAAAAAATATATATATGAAAACTATTAGTGCCAAAATATGCAGTTTGTTTACCATAACTTGTTTATTGTTCTGGATTCTGCATGTAAGGGCAGTTGGGAATTGTTCTAAGTGGATACAAAGAGCAGCTACTTCTTTCCAATCATTCATTACCAAATATGGCTAAAACTCGGAATATTGCTTTCCAATGAGCCTAGAGGGGTATACTTCAAGATTAAGTTGCAAATAAATACGTGAACAATTGAAAATAAATGAATTTCTCTATGATCTGAATTGATACATGGCTGTATCTGTTCTGCAGTCTTTTACTTTTGCTGTTTATGTACGACGCTTGGCATAAGGTACGACCCATGTAAGTTGTCCAGGCTGTGCAGTATGAACAGCACAACTTTCCACAATGGCAGCTCATATGGGGAGATACCTGAACCGCAAACTTAACTAAGGGTCTAGTACTCCAGAATCACTGACAGCACTCTTCATTGGACACATTTCCCTACTATTATACCTAAAGAGATGTTGTCATCACAGTGTAAAGCCCCCTTAGGGGGCATACATGCACATCAAATTGTACACACGCATGCATACATGTACATCAAGTCATACACATGTATGCATATCACAGTATGCAGTACGATCACTTAAAGACAGAATTTGAAACCCACCTGCCTGGTTGAAATGACAAATCTTTCATAAAATACACATCCTACTTTAGGCTAATAACAAGAATGCTTGTGTAATGACAGATAATATTATTGGAACCACTTTGAAGATGTTTGTATGACAAACATTTCGGTTAGGAAGATAACTCTGTTGCATGTAAAGTAGCAACAGTCTGATTCTGAAAGTATGTATTTGTTGAAGTAAATGGGTGGTTTGATGTTAGCCACAAAGGACTGCTAAAGATTTTAACTAAAATACCAGTATATTTTTAATAGCTAAGGGAGCATGATAGTGCCACTTCACTTAATCCCATAGTTATTGTTATTGATTTTATTTATTTTTACTAAATGGTTTATGAATGTCGCAGTAGTGTGAATGTCTGGTCTCATTGTATTATTACTTTGTTTCTTAGTGATGAAATCACATAGCTCTAGTACTTATTTCTGGGTAATTTTGTTAAATATAACTTTGCATAATATATCTGTGTTTCAGTGCAGTTTTTCAAGCTTGAAAAGTAGCAGCTTTGTAGAAAATTGTTATTCATGGCCCTTCTCACAGTTGCTATAGCTACGAAATTAACATTTGCCTAAAAAGAAATTCTGAGTTATACAGAAATTGATTCATCTTATTCTTCACTTATAATTATGTATTTTTTTTATCTCAAGATGCCGAACAGCAGGAAGGGTTTACTTCCAGAGCCCAATTCTCTACAAATTCTGAATAATTTGAGCAACCCAGCTGCATTACAAATCTTGCTCCAACCCTACTTCCATGGAAAACAGGGTGAGAATTATAGTCAGATATATTGGTGAACAATTTTTGTTTGGTGTATTTTGTAATTTATTCTGTTTTTTTTTTTTTGTTGAAAGATACAAAAAAACATGATTTCACTTGGAGAGAAATGTGGATGTTATAAATAAATGTGAAGAATGTAAATAAAAGAATTAAAGGTGGCAAGTAAAAAGGTAAATACAAAATGATTCAGTAGGAAATTTATCACAGAATAGGGACAACCATATATTTAGAGACCATAACAGTAGCAGGAAATGGAGGGGCAGTGAAGTAATGCAGTGGATAAAAACAGAAAAAGCAGATTCTTCTGCACAAAAACTTCTGGAAAAAAATGGCTTTATTTTAGGCTGAAAGCTGACTCACACTGGATGTGTTAAAAGAATGTGGATTATGGACAGGTGCCACCAGTTACATAATACATTCAGTGTCACTATACTGGATCCTTATGAACAAAAACAAAGCAGATCTGTGTGAACTGCCATAGCAGATCAAAATGGAAGTGGGAAATGGGAAGGTAGAAAGAAGGAAATCAGTAGATGAGAGAAAATTGATTCGACAATTGTTGCCTCTAACCTTTATACGTTAACTGCTGACTTAGAAGGCTTAATATTTACAAGGCAGCATGCATTTATATTTTCAATGTAACTTGTTTGGGAATACCCCAAACAAGGGAGTGTTTGTTAGCTAAATCTGTTAGCCCATGATTCACTTACACAAATAGAAAATAGGGCATCAACAGAATATTTTAACAGTAATAGAGAATGGTTAAGCATAATTAGAGTAACTACATTAGGATATCATTTCAGTCAACAGCATAATTTTGGCCTACAGCACCATAATTCAGAGCAATGCAGAAAATGGGGATAGATTTGAAAAAAAAACAGAAGAAAATTTTTAGGAAAGAAGAATATTAAGTGTAGCATAATAGAGCCAATGGTATAATGACTGGGATCTGATGAAGTCTATTGGACGAAAACGCAATATTGAATAAAGCGTTCATTTTTGTACTACAACCGGATTACAACTGAGGTCGTGCATTGAATTTTCCCACACTCCTTCTTTTCTTTTTACTGGTATAATGACTGGGATACTAATGTTAAAGAAGAAAAAATTCGGGAATTTCTGAGGAAGGGGAGATAATGTAAAAGTAAAACTAATCATGCCTCTCGTGTTGCCTCATATTTTTGGTCTGTTTCCTCATAAAATTTGTGGTTTTCTGACAACTCACTGAAGACTAAAGTCACTAAATAATGGAATACATGTGAGTTTCAGATTTTGTAGCCTCTAGTAAATGCACGCAGACACAAATTCTGTTATTCTAGCAACTTTCTAAGTTTATAAGACCCCTATTTATGGGCCTTTGTCCCCCCCACACATTATTTTACACTTTGTCTGTACTGCTTGCATTAAAAAGTTGAGAGGTATGAAACTAATATGTATGGATCCCCTTAAGAAGCTCGAAGTTTCAAAACTTTGAACTTTAGAAGGCAGAGACTATAAGACTGAAGTTTTGAAACTTTGAAAGTTTTGAATGGAGATCACTGTACTGCAAGGAAGGGATATTTACCATTTTCATCACTGTAGTGCAATATTGAAGTTGGTATATTTATTTAACAGGGGGTATGGGAGTGTAGGGGTGCTTGCCCCCCTGCAAAAACATAAAAAAAAAATGTTTTTATTTTTTTAGCTAGGTTTTTGAAGTTTCAAAACTTTGATCTTATGGTCTCGGCCTTTTGAAGTTCAAAGTTTTGAAACTTCGAGCTTCTGAAGTAGTTCCATATGTATGTATATATGTATTTTTTTTTCTTACCAGAGTATGAATACCATAGGCACCATTATGTTGACCCAAAAAGGATTAGATTGCTGGAAGGAATAGGTTCATAGGTTCATAGGTTAGTACTAAGCTAACTGCCCTTGCGAGCCATTTTAAGTTTAGCCAATTATTCCTTGTGAGATTCAGACCATGCACCTTCTGTTTGTAAGGCAAACACCTTAACCATTAGGCCACCCTCCCAACAATAAGTAAGAAGGAGCTAGGTCTGCAATTAACAAACATCATCAAGAAAAACATGAACCTAAGTTTCAGTATATGTAAATATGTAAAGATAAAGGAACATTATGGAGCTCAGTTTGACCTTCCTCTCATTAGAAAAAATTGGGATGAGGTATAAAAGATTAAAGAGATAGAAACGACCACATTACTGAATAGTATGTAGAGTTTCATTGAAGCTAATAGGATTCTGCTGGTGTGCACATGTGAGGTAAACAAGAATGTTATGAAAGGATAAGGTTTCAAACTAATCTCTTAAGGAAATGAGTCATATTTTAAGATATCTGAATATAACGACACTGTTTAACCTAAAAGGCAAAATTGTTTAGAGCAGTAAAAGAGGTAGGACATTATAAAATAAATACAATGCTATGATTCTCTAGTCAACTGTAATTCTTTCTTGACTGAAGTATTTAATGTGTATGGATGCTCTGGAAGTCATCATTAAGGTAAACATTTTGAATTATTAACTATAAAGTGTGCAAGGACTTTTCAGAAAGGGGTTTATCTATATTGATTAATGCCTGATCTGAGACGTTCCATAGATGTAATATACTTCTTTTTCAGCAACCAGTTAATTTTATTGTAACTCAGACTTTAGCATAAAGCATAATGACATGCCAAATTGCAGTTTAAAATTTAACACTGCTTAAATAAAGTGTAATTTTTGTCAGAGGCTGCTGCTCGCAGCACCTCTGTTGTTACAACTATACTGCCACATTCCTGAGCACTAAATGTAGTTCTGCTGTAATCACACAAACTTGGAGAAAAGGAAAAACAATTAATCTTTTCCCCATTCCTTCATGATGCATGATCTTAGGGATACCATAACACAACACTCACTACAAAGCCAAGATCAAAGATCTTGCCATTTAGAGTCAGTGAAACTGAATGTGACAAACAGTATTATTGTCTGACTTCCAAGATGGCTGCACATTGAGTAACAGTTTAATTCCAGCTCTCCCAGGGTGAAAACAGAAACTCAGAAAAGAGAGACAGTGAATTTGTCTTTTTGGGTAAATTTCAATTACTGGCTAGTAGTGCACTGCCTGGATGGCAGCAAAAAAGTAATTTAGATAACCTGAAAAAAAATCAACCACAAAAGTGAGGAGAAAGACTGGATGGGAAGACTCTTGCAGCTGTTCAGCAAAAAGCAGTTCAAGCTCCACCTTTGGCGCAAGGCATAACTTCAAGTAGTCTAGAGGAAAAATAAGTCAAGTATACTCATAGCTGATTAAATAAATGAAACAATGAAGGGGTATAGCAGCTCAAATAATAAGATGCTTCAAACAGATATTTACATGAACTGATAAAACTATAAAAATAAGAGGTCAAAATGAAGAAAAGTCCGGCTGAGTACAAGACTGCTCAAGAAGAGAAGTTTAAAAATGGTAGAATAAGAGGACAGACCACATATAGAAAACCTGAGATTTTCCATATTAATTTTATGAAAGCACAAATAAGCAACTGGACTGGTGTTTCACAGCAGGAGTTGTTAACTGAAAAGGTACATTGTGTGTATGGTCCTAACCCGGCCAAGAGAAAACAGCCAAGATGACTAATAGTGAAGATGCGATCTTACCAGCAGAAAGAGTTGATTCTTACAAAAGTGTGGCAGAAGAACAAAGTACTAAAAGTTGAAGACAGTAGATGTTTATGGAAAATGATTACTCACTGTACACCAGGCAGAAGAGGAGTAAATTTAGTCCAGCAGTCACTGAATGTTGAGAGGTATGACTGAGATTCAAGCTGTTCTATCCAGCTATGTTCATAATATTTTTTCCTAGAGGATCAAAGTCATTTTTGATGCAGAACATGCTAAGGAGGAAATACAAAAGTTTGTCCAATAAAATGTGAACTTTGAAACAGAAGGTGATTCTGCTTCTTATTTTCATAGAGAGATTTTGCCAGTGAAACCCTTTCCAGTGTTCCAAATAAAAATGCTTGAGATGTATTGAAAATCACAGCAGTTAACTAGAAGCACCAGGAGTGCATTGAAAATGAACCAGAGACTGGAGTTGTGAGATGGAGATTAATAGATAGAAAACCAACAACTCAAAAATTAATGAATAAATATCAGATTATACAGCATCAGTCACATTTGTGAGATATGACTACACAAGAAAACCTGGAAATATTGGACTTTTTTAACATTATTAAATTTGTAGGGGACTCCAAAGTTTATGCCCTACTTCATGTCATTAATGTTTGGAAGAATGTTAAGGAGAGGAAAAGAGGAAGGGAAGAGGTAACTGTAAGTAGAAGAATTTTTGTTCTTAACAGTATTTTTATAAAACATGACATATACTGCATGTTACTTAGTAAAGCATTTCAGTTATTTTTGTGTGTTATAGGAATACTAAAACAAACAGGTGCCCCTTTTTTCCTTCTTTCTTTCTTTCTTCTTGTTTAGTTTTAAGAAATGTAGACAAGGCAATGTAAAAAGACAAGAAAGCTTGGAGTAAAGCATGTTTAAGATAATAGGCTGTAATCTTGGGTTGTTGAGGTGAGAGGGTTGTAAAAGTATACAGATCATAATGTAAGTAAAATGTATATGCTTTCTCTTACGTTTGAATTTAGGACTGACTGGATTAAGGCCCTTGGCTTGCTCTAACAACAAATTGTAAGAGTAAGCAAGTAAATAAAAGAACACTGAATATTATGAAATTTTTTTTTTAGCAAATAAATGTTCACAGTGCAACATGAGTAACTTGTAGCTGAAGGCAGCAGTGTATCTGGTTCTCAATTTTTATGTGACAAACTGATAAGAGGGCAACAAAAACAGAATACATTTTTCTTTCAATTGCCAAAAGGTAGCATTTACTGAAAGCATTCAAGTTATTTTCTACATCTTGGAGAGGAATAAAGACAAGAAAAAAAACCAGCTCTTAGTGTAAGTAGAAGCACATGCTGTACCGTGCATCTGAATGTGGATAACCTTAATCATAGGTCAGGTTAAAGCCTATGAGTGTAGCTGTCAATTGGTGACAACTGCACCTTTTAGGAGGGTTAAACATCATTACTTGAAATGTACATAGTTTTGTGCATTATGTTAATAGGTTATGGGTGTGTTCTAGGGGTGTATTTGCTTTTTTTTTTTTTTTTTTTTTTTTTTTTGAGGATTTTATTTAAAATAAAAGCTTTGTAAGATGCAACATAGGTTGGCTGGATATGACAAGAAACAAAGATATGAAAATATTGATCTGCCAAACATTAGTGTATGTATATAATCTGAAAGTTAAAATTAGACAATTTAAAGAAAACGTTGTTATACATAACAGATGGAAATAATAACATCTTATCATGATGGCAACATTTTCCTTATTATATGAATGTGAATGGTCTCACAGGTATATATAAAAAAAGAAAGAGTAGTGAACAATATTAAGAAAGGCAGAGTGCAAATAGCTATACTACAGGAGACACATTTGGAAAGAACTGAGCATGTAAATTTGATAAAGAAACAATTTCAGAATGGTTATCCAGCAGAATATCTGGGACAAAGCAAATGGGGAGTACTTATATTAATTGCAAGAGGAGCTCCAATGGTGATAGAAGAGGAAAAAATGTAATGACAGTAGATTTGCAGTACTGAGGGGATACTGGCAAGGGAGGAGGATTATGCTGACATGTATTCAGATTTCATCTAAAACTGGTACAATGGAGCTTAAGAAAATTCTGGGAGAAATAATCATCTTTCAGGAGGGAATATTACTTATAGGTGGGAACTGGAATTTGATTTGCAACAGTGAGGATGTATTGCATGGGCTAGAAGGGAAAATATAACAAAAGAGGGTAGAATTCGAAGACATTTATGAAAATATTTAGTATGGAAGATGTGAGTTGGTAGAACATCATAGAGAATTTACATATTATTCTCCAAGGTACAAAAACTGGCTAGACAGAAATTATATTTCACAAGAAAATGGGTATTTAATTGAAAGTTTTGATTAAAATCCAAAAACTGTTTCAGATCACACACCAAGAATAACTAAAATAATAAATACATGGTAATTAAATAAAAATAAGCTACCTGTGCTTCTCCACCTATCTGTTAAACAGAAAAGAATTTAAGGAAGGTGTAGTGAAAATTATTCTGGAGTTATTAGGGAAGATAGAAATTTCTTCAGAAAATATAACTAGGGAGACAGATAAAATGAAAGTGGAGTTTAAAAACAGGGTAGAAATAAAAGAAAAAGAGATATGGTTTAAAAAGCATCAAAATTTATTTAGAAAGACTGACAAATGTTAAAGTATTACAGAATAGGGGAATTTAATAGAAGAAGAAGTGCTAAAGAGAAAATAAGGGACTACCTGGATAGCATGAATGAGTTTAGAAAAATTGCTGGTAAGCAACTGCTTTTTGATAATCACAAAAGTTTTGAGAACAATAACTCAGGCAACAGAAAGTAGAAAAGGTTATTGCCAAGCTTAGGGAGCCTATAACAAGTAAAATGACCAGAGATCCTATAGAGGTATTAAAAATATTTTGAAAATTTTATGAAAATCTATATAAAGCAGAGAAATGTAAAAATCAAGGAAGTGTACAAATGTAAATATTTATGGAAGAATTAAATATGCCAAGGTTAGAAGTAGATTAGGCTCAATTTCTAACAGTTAGGATAGGAGGAGATGGTGTAAAAATGGTGATGTATAACCAATTCACAGGAAAGTCTCCAGGAATAGATGGCACTCCTTTGGAAGTATGGAAGCTTGGAAAGGAGAAAGTGGTAAAGATCTGGAGTGTTTTGTTTAACAGCATTTTAAAAAGAGGAGAAGCACCAATATCCTGGAAGAAAGCTTTGGTGGCTGTAATATCTAAAGATCACAAAGACCTCTCAGATCCAACTTCATAGAGGTGCATTTTGATTCTATAGCATGATTATAAAATGTTTACGTCTATAATGGATAAAAGAATGGCAAACATGCTGCCAAAATTGATAGATATGGATCAGTGTGGTTTTATGGATCGAGGCAAACATTTGACAACATTAATAGAACAATGATGATCCTTAGAGAACCATAATGTAAGAAAATACCACTGCTGTCAATGGGTCTTAATTCAGAGAAAGCAATCAACAGTGTAAGCTGGGATTTTATGAGTAGGGCAATGGAAGCATTTGAATTCCCTGACACAATAATAAGATTAATTAGGAGTCTGTGTGAGGGATGAGAGATGAATATTAAAGTTGGGGGGCTCTGATAAGTTCTCCTTGAACAGAGGAACTAGGCAGGGGTGTCTTCTTTGCCCTTTGTTATTTCTGTTATATTTAGAGCCATTGGGAAAGAAAATAAGGGAACTCAGAAATTCAAGGAAATAATCAGTTTGGTAATCAAGAAAAGTTGCCTTTATTTGCAGATAATATTATTTTGTACCTAATAAAACCAGAAAAGGACATTTTAGTGTTGTGGAACCTTCTGAGACAGTTTCAAGTCTTTTCAGGATATACAACTAATGAAAATAAAACAAAGGCAATGGTTGTAAACTATATAACCACACACAAATAGGTTCAGCAATACCCATGCTTATGGGGACATGATAAAATGAAGTGCGTAGGAGTATGGGTTAAAAATGATTCTGTTATGGTAGATAAGGATATGTGGGAAGAGAATAAACAAAAGATAATACAGAAACTGAGAAAATGGAAGCTCTGTTTTATGAGTATGGATAGCAGGGTCCCTATCAGTTGATTGTGACAAGATCATATGATTGAGTTTTTGAAAACTCAAAACTTTTGAATGGAGTTCACAGTATGGTGAGGACTAGAAAATGTACCCTTTTCCTCACTGTAGTGCAATCTCTGAGTTAGTATATAAAATTTGCAAGGAGTGTGGGGGCATGTGTGTGTATGTATGTGTGTGTATATATATATATATATATATATATATATATATATATATATATATATTTTTTTTTTTTTTTTTGAGTTTTCAGAAACTCGATCTTATGGTCTCTGAATTTGTTCAAGTTTCCGAAAAGTCAATCATCTGCCATAAACCTGGATAGCAAGATACAAGCAGTCAAAGTATTTTTAGCCCCTTACTATTATATATAGGTCAGGCATATTTTTATCAACCAGAGGAGAAGTGCGAAGGGAAAAGGACAAAAGTCAAGTGGGATAGATCGATCCTTCCAAAAGAACAAAGTGGCTTGGGATTACCTGATTTGAAATTGTATTTCAGAGCTACACAGTTAAAGCTCCTATACATAATAGTAGCTGAAAGCTATAATTCAAAGTGGAAATGAATGATGAAACAGGAGGAAGCTCGCGAAATAAGGAGATTCTTGGATTTTAGATCAGCTACTTAAGGAGAATAACAATATTCATACAGAATATTATATTCGTAAAGTAGCAGAAAGTGTTCTAAGACCTAAGCCAAAAAAGGAATGGAGAAAGGAGATTCTGCCAATAGGGATGACTGCAAGTAGGTCTACTGAGAATAGGTAATTTGCTGGAGAAAACTGTCAAAAGAGCTAAGATACTGGCAGCAAATAATTAGAGACGGAAAAGTAATGGAATGGGAAAGAGCAGTAAGAATACATTTGGACTGCAGGCTAGAAACTGCCTTCCCTGTCAAGGATTGATGTCAGAGTATAAGCAAAGGTAAAGGAATAGGGGGATCCTAAGTGAAAACCTAGCACTGGTAGAGTTTTCAGTGGAATCTAGAGCAGAAGATTCTGATAAAAATATGAGTTATTAGTAGGGCATATAAAATATTGAATGATAACTATAGGATTCAATCAGAGGAGGCTAGAAAGGATTGGGAAAAAAGACTGGGTAAGCAATTCACAAAAAAACAATTGGAAGATATATTTAAGGTTGCCAAATATGCAAAAAAAAAACTCTAGAAGATTTAGGATTTTTGCTTCAAAGTGTTTGCATAGGTATTTTTAAATCCCAAACAGACTCCAAAAAATGTTTCCTCAGGTAGGTTGCAAATGTTGAAGGTGTAATGGGAAAGAAGAGATAACTGGGAACATATTTTTAGGAGTTTACTGAGTTGCCAAACTTTAAAAATGCACTGCATATTACTTGTCAGAAATACTGGAGGAACAAATTGGTGTAGCTCAGCAAATTATTTTGAGCTGTGATACAAATCTGAATTGTGCAGATACACTAAGGCCTTGCTGAGTTTACTTCTGGTGGCTGAGAAAAAAGCTCTTACTAGAAAAAGGAAATCAAAGTCTAAACCAACCATATTAGAAATAGTGAATGTAGTAACAGAGATAAAAGAACTGGAAGTAGGATCTTTAGAAACGTGTAAGAGCAAATTACATAGAGAAAATGAGCATTGTGGGAACCATACATGCAGAGTTTTTTATGTAGAATGAGGTTTAAGGGAATTGAATAAGCAGTGTAATGTTCAATTGGCAATGACTGTATAGAAAATTGTGATGTATAATGTTTGCAACTGAAATATGTCAATATGGTTTGTTTTCATTTTTTATAAATTATGATTATCTATGTCATAAGTGATAATTCAAAAAACGTTTTTTGTTTAAAAAACATTATTTTCCGAAGCTAAGCACAGAAATGCAAAGCAATATATATTTGCCTCCAAAATGAGGTCTTTGCTCCTCCTCTTGTGTAATCCACATGTGATCTATTAATATGATGCAGACCCTATCAAACAGTCCATACTGATCCTTGCAACCCCATCTACCAAGAAAAAGACAGAAACGTATTTTTTCTGAATACATTTCTTCAGTACAGATTATTGACTATATGTAGGAAGTATGGACATTTCAGTCATGTTGCTTCTAATAGGTGAATAGTGGATCAGCTCATACCACTGAAATGCCCAGATTTTTGCCTCATATTTTTGCCCTGTCCTCTGTAAAATTGTTGATTTTCTAATAATGACAGAAATTAGGGTTTCATACTTTTTTCAGATAATGCTTGTTCATGCAAAATATGTTGTTCTGTCAACTTTTTATCTGAATTAAACTGATATTTAAAGATTGTCCCTGATTTTGGGCCTTTGTTGGCCTTGTTCAGAATTCTTTAGCAAAGAAGTTGAGAAGTTTGTCTGATGAACAAACCTTACAATTAAAAAATAAATAAATAAATGACTAAACATTTATCCTTTTTTACCCCAGTTATACTATCTAAAACACATTCTCATTTTAAGTCTTTGGTCAGTTCTTCAATCTTCATCAGGACTCCTCACTTAAGTTTTCTGTCAATATATTTATCTCTAGGCAAAGACATTTTTATACCTCTTAGCCTGTTTTCCCTCATCCTGCAAAGTAGACTATATGGATTTGTACTTTGTTATTCCTCATTCTCATTCTGACCCCCTTTGGTCACCTCAATGTTTCTTCCAGAATGGACCAGTCACTGCCTTCTGTTCTATAGCATTGCCTTTACTGGGCCAGTGATGTGCCACACAAAGCACAAGGCCCATGAAACTACAAAATACTGGATTCCAGGGTATTTGAATTAATGGGGACAGTGTCTACTTATTAGGAAGCATTATTTTTATCTATATAACTGCTAATCAGTTAAGTGTGTCATACATTCACTGGCCCCTTTCAGCCTTACCTTGGACCACAAAGTCAAAGATAAATAGAACTGATGCAGAGAGAGTTTAGAGTACTGAATGTGCAGTTTGTCTAAAGTAACCAAATCCTCTCCTGAACTTTAATGGCAGTTACCTGAGCTTAGCTCATACCCATAGTGGAGGTCCTCTGACTAACACCCATTATTAAAGGATCATTAGCACAACACCTGGAAATATCAGTGCTCCACATAAAAGAGGAACAAGAAAAAAAAGTTACATGTAAAACAACAGTTTCTCCTCTGTACATAAACTCTTGCTGGGTCTACTTTACATGGTCGACTTTTCAGAAAGTCGACTTTCATATGGCCGAGACCATATGATTGAATTTCAAAAAGCTGACCATGTAAAATAAACACAAAACACACAACAAACACTTACCTTTCAAGTGTTAGCAGGGGGGCAAGCCCCCCTGCACCCCGTGGGGGGCTCCATCCCCCACACCCCCCGTAACATAAATAGACTAACTCCAAGATCACACTACAGTCCGGAAGAAGAAATTTTACCATTCCGCACTGTACGGAGATAGCGGTTCCCCATGGTCGGCTTTTCAAAAGTTGATCATATGGCCTCGGCCATATGAAAGTCGACTTTCTGAAAAGTCGACCTTGTGAAGAGGACCCACTCTTGCTTGCCTAGCTTTCTGGATCATAAGCTATCAGCGTGTTAAAAGTCATCATGAAAAGTATCTCATCCTGTAATATTACTGGGGCTATTGCCAATTTCTTCACTGAATACAGTGCTTTATTGATAAGTGGACTCAGGGAATGCATAATTTAATTAAGTTTTCCAATGATCTGTAAAGTGACAGCATCTAATTTGATTCTGCTAGTAAATCTCTGCCTTGTGAAGGTTGTCTTTTGTTTATTTCTTTCAATGCAAAGTTTGCATTTTGGGTTACATTTCTAATGATTACAATTCTACACTATATAGTCCTCTTCATTGTTTGCATTACCATATATCAGCCAGTAAGACTTTTCAGCATACTCCTCACATGCATTTTACACATACTCTCTTCTACATTACTGTGAATTCTATCAATCAGTCATACCTCTCAACATGTAAGGATTAAACATCATAGCTTAAAAATCTTAGCAGAGGGTCAAAAAGAGGGGCACTCTTATCAGAATAGAAGATCTTGAATTTTGGCTTTATGGTCCAAGTATTTATGGATCTTAGCAAGTGACTGTTTTTGTTATTCAATGCAAATAGCTTGGCCTGAATCACCATTTATGTTATAAAGAGACACTTTCTGAACTGATTCTGCCCAAGATGTTTGCATTGAACCACAAAAGCAATCACTTGCTATGATCCAGAAACACAAAAAAGGCACACTATATAAAGTACAAAGGCCAAAAATACTGGATATATTTTTAAATATTACTCTACTTCACTTAAAATGCAATTATAGAATGATAGATTTTACATCAACATGCATATTCTGAATAAGACATGTGAAACTGTAATTTGTCTGGCATTATTAACTGATTGTAATCTGGGAGTTACTTGAAAATTAAAAATGTTGGAAGGGACAAAACAAAATCAGTGTTCTGCAAAATCATGGACAAATGAGTGATATGTATTACACTTTGCTTTTAGGCAAGAAGTGATAAAATAACATAATATATCATTTCTGTGGCTGCTCTGGCAGGTAAATTAAGTTTCATAACTAAGAGTACTTTAGTTTTTGCTGTTTTGGCATTGTTAGGTAATCTCAGTTCTACCTACTGATGTTAGTAAAGCATTACCTTACTGTGGTAACTTACAATTAAGTCAGAGAAGCTGATGTAAGTTGCCATGCTGCGTATTATGCTTTGCCAAAAATAGCTTTATTAATTAAATTATTATTAATGAATGTCTTTGAAGCTGTTGTTTTGAATCATACTTCACAATTAAGTGTTAGCATAGCAGCTTGGCTAAGAATGAGAACAAATAAAGCAATATGTGTACATTTAATGTCAAACAAGAGACTAGACAGACTTAAAATAGCTTTGGTTTAAAAAATACTGAAATAAAGTATTAAAGGTAGAGTTGCTTGTACATAGAAAGGAGGTCTGACTCTTTATATAGCTCCTTAGCCAGGGTGTTGTGACACCCTATTTATTACCCTTAGGTTTGTTTCCTGTTCAACAGATATTCTACATGTTTCACTGTTGCAGTCCTGACTTTTCTGATTTCCTGCCCTGAAAGCCCTTGGCGACCCGACTACCAGAGAAAATTCTTTCCTCTTCCTAAGGCTAATGGATGCCCTAACTGATGTCAGTACGCTTGTGTATATAGGGAGCCAGCCTATGTCATGAAATGAGTCTTTTCTTGCCATTGGAGCCCAAAGCAGTGTTTCAGTGTGCCAGTCGATCCTCACCAGAGAGAAGTTGTCGGAAAGATAAGTACCCCATTGGGGAACCACTTCTTTTGCTTTAAACATTTGGCAGATAAAGTAAATAATTGTCTCTGCTGAGGTAAGCAAATCCCACACAGAGACTTCCATTCACTTTGTGTCACCTGTTTAGGCTCGAATAATGACGTCCCTCATTGCCATTTTTGTGCCTGCTTTAACTCTAGGATGATCAGATAAAAGGCAGAGAGTTTAGCTAAATTCTTTAGTCTTGAATCTTCTTATCAGCATCCACTGGCATCCACCAGTCATTCAGAGGCTGAGCAGCCTGGGCATAAGAGGAAATAAGATGAGACTCAAGCTTAGACCCTCGGATGAAAAACATTCTCCATCTGTCTCTCCTTCTAGACTTGTGATTGTTGAAGAAGGTGAAGCACTTTTGCAGCCCCCTTCTGTTCCTGAGGTGGTGGCACAGGCCTCTGTTAAGACCCATTCAAAGTCTCTCATGCCACTGGGTCTCTCTACTTCTGCACAGACCCTTGCTTTCAGCTCTTTGGTCAGGTCCCAGGCCACTCTGCAGTCCTTGACTTCTGAAGAGTGACATTACTTTGTGGCTTCAGCTTACACTGGTTCATCTTTCTTCAAGAGAGACAGGCATCAAGATGTCAGACTTCCCTAGGTCTGAGACCAAAGCGACTCCTACGAAAAAGTGCTGCTACAGGGCCTTCACTTAGGCCTACTGGCTCCCTTTCTCAGGGATACCAATAGGACTTAGTTAGACTAGCTGAAGACCTGGGTCTGTATTGGGACGTCGAAGGTTGAAAAGAGTGAACGCTCTTACATCTAACCCTGATAACCGAAACCACAGAATGTTGAATGGATGGAACACCAATTTTTTTTTCCCAGGGAAAACATCGCTAGGCCATTGCCGGGACTTTGCCATTACCTCCACTGTGGTGCGATCTCGGAGTTGGTATATTTAAATAGGGGGGTGGGGGTGAAGCCCCCCACTTTATTTTGTTGGTGGATTTTTTTTTTTTTTGGAGCAGGCATCTCATATGTTCAACATTGTGTGGTTTTGGTTATTAGGAGTCAATGTAAGAGTGCTCGCTCTTTTCAAAGTTCGACTATCTAATATAGACCCGAAGACCTGATCTTCATAGTTAGGCCTAGACAAGCACCCAGGGATAACTCCCCAGGTAAAAGGAAAAGGGATCATACTTCTGAAGCTTTCCCAGATCCTACTAAATCTCTGCAGGATTCAGACCTAGAGGGGTCTGGTTCTGAAGAAGGACCCTCCCTCAATTCTTTTGAGGATTCAGATTCAGAGGAGACTCTGTCCTCTGCTTCTGCTACAGAGGATATTGCCTTTAGAAAGACTCTCCATGCTATGAGGGAACATTTCTAGTGGGAAGCGAATACCCTCAGTCAAAAAAGAGAATTAGGGAGTTCCTGGATCTACCAGAGTACAAGTATTTTGCTATTCCACCAATTTTAGAGGTGGTTAAGGATGTTTTCCAGGATTCCTCCTTGAATCCTGACTCTCTTCCCCCACCCCTCATAAACCAGACAGGTTTTATAAGGTACAGGACTCCCATAAATACCTTTTCAAAAATTCATCTGGTGATCCAGAGGTGGTCACCCCAGGACCCAAACGAGCTAGAGCCAGTTCCTCTTGAAACCCTTTACCTATGGATGAAGAAATAAGGGCCCTTGACAGGTTTGGGAAGAAGGTATGTACATCAGTCACCCTTACCCAGAGGCAGACGGAGGAAATGTACCAGCTTCAGAGACCCAGGTAGTTCACCTCAGAAACTTCCAGGCAAGGGAATTCTAAGCCACAGGCTTCTGCCAGAGAGCAACAATGACTCAGTTACCCCCACCCTCACAAGACTAAAGGGAAGGCTGTCTTTGTTTGTTCAAACAAAACTGGGCTCACATCACTTTAGACACATGGGATGTTCTTCATGTTTCACTGTTGCAGTCATCACATTTGGGTTATCCCTGCCAGGCTAGCCCTCGGCCAGCCTGAATACCAGAGACTTAGTATTTCTGCGTCGGTTGCTGTGGCTTGAGGACTGACATCAGGTTGTCAGTGGTATAAAGTAAGGCAGCCGATGCCATTACATCAGTCTTTCTTGGCATGGAGCTAGAAGCAGAAGCAGTTTGCATGAGTGCTGGTCGGCCGCTACCTGAGTTTTCATTTCCTAACTGAAGCTGAAGTCTTCTAAAGCTAAGTACCCTGTTGAGGATCCTTTTTTCTTGAACTAACCGATGTCAGAAAAAGTTAATAATTGTCTCGTCTATAGAAAGCAAATACCACACAGAGACTTCCACTCTTACTGGCATCACTTGTCTAGGCCCAGACCACAACGTCCCCCATTGTCGCTTCTGTGCTTTGTTTAACACCAGAACTATCCGTCATCGGGCCCTTATTGTAGCCAGATATTTTTGTTTACAGTCCTCAAATTCCGATATGGTTTTGGTAAGCCATCCAACAGCAGATCTTCAAAAAAAAAGTAAAGCTAAAGACAGAGACAGACTGCACAGGTCCAAACCTACCAACAATGCTTTTGTTAAGCTAGTCGTCTGTCCTCCGGTACTCAGTGAGGCACTTTCGCAGCCCCTGATGCCCGCTTCACTTGATTCACAGGTTGCTACTGAAACGCTTTTGGAGTCCGGTATGCCTCAAAAATCTTCTTTGTCGAAGGATCCTGTGGTCATCTCTACGTTGGATGGGTCGGGAGCCGCTGAGCAAGCACCGGCTTCTGAGGAAGTCCTTTGCACCACCGAATCTTGACACAAACCGAAGTCTTCTTTCGTGACTGCTATTCTTTCGAAAACAACTGAGTTCCTTAGGCCCAGAGTTCAAACCACACCCAAGAAACTGACTACCCACTCTCAGGCAGCTGCTACCTTGCCTCAGTCTCAAATGCTTAAAATGGCAGAAGACCGTATCATGCTGATCAGAGGAAGCCAAGCTACCCCCTCAAAAAGGAAAAGTGATCTGTCCCCAGTAGTTTTATCTGAACAAGAGTTAGATGAATCTGATACATCTGACGATGAAGACATGCAACCCCTCTCCACTTATGAGGATTCTGATGCAGAGGACTCCATTCCTTCAGCCTCTCCCCCAGAGGATTTTTCCTTTGGGGAAACCCTGCATACTTTAAGGGAGCATTTCCAAATGGAGAGTCAGGAGTACCCTCAGTCTAAAAAAAGACTCAGGAATTCCTAGACCTTCCGCAACACAGACCCTTGGCCATCCCCCCAGTCGTGGATGTGGTGGATGATGTTTTCCTTAAATCCAGCTTGACTCCTGAGACCCTACCTCCTGCTCCCAGAAAACCAGACAGGTACTACAGAGTCCCTGACTCACACAAATATATTTTTAAAATCCTACAGCTGACCCTGAGGTTATTTCTCAAGGGCCTAAAGGGATTAAAGCAACCTCTGCTAAGAATCCCACCCCTCAGACAGGGATTCCTGAACATTGGACAGATGAGGTAAAAAAGTATGCACCTCAGCTGCTCTTGCTATCAGGGCACTAAAGTGTCAGTTCCATATGCTTAAACATACTTTGAAACTCCCTAAACAAAGATAACTTATTTGACACTAAGGCAGAAGAGGCCTTAAAAAAGATGGAAGAAAAAGCAAAATCTATGCAAACAGTTAAAGATTTCTTACTGGTCCAGCCCCCTAGGTTCAGCACGCATTGTCCCTCCATGCACTGGTCCTTTCCTGCTCCGAGTAAACAGACCCAGCCTAGACCCCGTGGAAGCAGACCCCCCAGACAGCAGCCTCAGGGAATGCAGAGATCTAAGCAGTCATCTACCTCCACTTCAAAACCAGGGAGTTCTAAGCCACCCTCTTATGGTAAGAACTCACAATGACTCATCTTCGCCCGACCTCCCCTCTGCCCACCTTCATTTGCCCCTAGGAGAAAAACTCTCCTTTCACTCAAGCACCTGGGCCACCATTACCAAGGACCAATGGGTTCTGAACATTGTGTCTGAGGGATACAAATTATCCTTCCAAACCCTTCCAACCCCAAAAGGGTTCCCAGATATACTACCAAATCAGTGGGCAGAGGCTCAAAAGCAAATCCAGTCCCTGCTCCGTTTGAGGGCAGTAGAGCATGTTCCTGCAGAAGGCTTCTACTCTAGAATTTTTCTTGTGCCCAGAAAAGAGGGAATCTGGCACTCCATCCTCAATCTATCCATTCTAAACACCTTCCTGGTGATCCCAAAATTCAAAATGCTCACCCTCCAGCAGCTGGTACCCATGTTCTCCAAGGACACCTGGCTAGCCACCCTGGATCTAAAAAGGCCTACCTCCACATTCCTATCAGGGAATCATGCAGAAAATATCTCCGCTTCAGGGCAGGATCTCAACACTTTCAGTTCTCTGCACTTCCCTTTGGCTTATCCACTGCTCCCAGAGTTTTCACAAAATGCCTGGCTCCAGCCATTGCCTTTTACAGACAAAGAAATATTCAAATTTACCCCTACTTAGACAACTGCTTTATTCAGGCAGACAGCCAGGAAAAGCTGTTCAAGCACCTGACTTTTGTAAAGAACCTACTAACCTCCCTAGGGTACACAATCAATGAAAAGAAATCAAAGCAGGTGCCCACCCAAAGGATAATCTTCCTGGGAGCAAGTCTGGACACAGCATCCCAGATGGCATACCTTACACCAGAGAAACAAATTTTCCTGTCAGCCTACTTCTCTCAACTGGCCACCAGGCCCCAGCTTTCTGCAAGGAAAATCCTGCAAGTTCTGGGGTTCATGGCATCTTGCATACTCCTCATTCCATATGCCAGACTGCATATGAGGAAACTTCAATGGTACCAAAAGAGCCTTTGGTGTTAACACTCTCAAAACCTGGAAACTCTTCAACCTATAATTCCTTGCCTCAGAAAATATTTTTTTTCGTGAGCAACAGCATGCTCCCACAACAATGGACTGCCCTTCTCCCCACATCCCACCGCCAGACCCTAACCACAGACACATCAGACTATGCTTGGGGTGCACACCTGGATGGCAGGTGCATACAGAGTCAATGTAGACCACAGCAAATCCCCCTGCACATCAGTCTAAAAGAGATGATGGCTGTGCAGCATGCTTTGATAGCTTTTAAACCCATTCTGTCTCCAGGGGTTATCCTGATTAAAGCAGACAACACCACTGTGATGTGGTACATCAACAAGCAGGGAGGGACTCACTCCTACCCTCTGTGCAGGCTGGCCATGACCCTTTGGCTCACAGCCTCTTATATGCAACTACACGTGTTAGCACAATACCTCCCAGGCTCTTTCAACTCCCTGGCAGACCAATTAAACAGAAACCTTCTGGATACACATGAGTGACAGCTCAACAGAAGTACCGTCACCCTAATAACTCAGAAATGGGGAACCCCAAAGGTTGACCTCTTTGCCTCCCACACCAACCATCAGCTCAGCAAAGTCTGCACAAGGGAGTATCACTGCAAAGCTTGGAAAGTGGATGCCCTGTCCTTCCCCTGGGTCAACCTCTCAGTCTATGCCTTTCCTCCCCTTCCTCTTATTCCCAGGGTACTGCTCAAAATAAGGGAGGAAAAACCAAGGACCATTCTTATATCTCCAGACTAGCCCCGACAGCACTGGTACCCCTTGCTGCACAGCCTGTCCCTGCTGCCTCCATGGCATCTACCTCAGATTCCAAACCTACTAACCCAGAGGGAAGGGGAATTCATGCATCCCAGTTGCAGACACTCAGTTTAGCAGCTTGGTTTATTCTCTAACCACGAACCAATCTGCCATCCTCAGTAAACAGGTTCTGGATGTTATCCATGAGGCCAGATGCCCTAGCACCAGAAAGTCTTATGCAGATAAATGGAAAAGATTCTGCACCTGGACTCAGGCTAAGTGGGCAATGCGGCACAGCCCTCCACCCCTCTCATCCTGGATTACTTAGCTGACCTACTACACAGTGGTCTGTCTTTCTCCTCTATAAAACTTCATGCTTCTGCTATTTCTGCTCACTTTCCCACTGAGCAGCCACATTTCTCATACCCTTTGATCAAACAGTCCCTCAGAGGGGCTAGCAATTTGAGGCCCCCCAGAAGGGCACAAACACCAGCTTGGGACCTTAACTTTGTCTTGGAAAAGCTCACCCTGCCTACTTTCGAACCAGCTTCTTGTGCAGAGGTAAATTTCTCACCATCCAGATTGGGTGTCCATCAGAAATAACCCATCCTTTATGCCCAAGGTGGTGTCCAATGTGGCTCTCAACCAATCCATTCATTTGCCCACCTTCTTTCCTAATCCCAAGAACAAGGGGGAAATGATTCTTCACTCTCTAGATGTGCACAGACAGCTCAGATACTGTCTGGACAAGACTAAGTCCTTCAGAAAGTCTGATCAATTGCTGGTTAGCTTTGCTACAGGGGCAGAAGGCAAAGCCATCTCCAAGCCAACCATTTTCATATGGATAGCACACTGCATCCATTTCTGCTACAAACAGCATGGTAAGCCTCCTCCAAGGGGGTCAGGACACACTCCACCAGAGCAGCCGCCACCTCTGCAGCTTTCCTCAGAGGAGTCCCCATCAGGGACATCCTGGAGACTGCCACCTGGACATCTGTTCACGCTTTCACCAAGCATTACCACCTGCCTCTCTTCTCCAAATCCAGGGCAGGGTTTGCCTCTGCAGTCTTCCAGGGCATTCTAGCCAGCCCCTAGCTTCCTTGACTGCCTCTACACATTTCCTCAGTTTTGGGAATCTACCCAAATGTGATGACTGCAACAGTGAAACACTAAGAACATAGTACAGTTGTGTACACTTACCATAAATGTAGATGTTCGAGTGTATTAACTGTTGCTGTCTTGGTTTCCCTTCCTCCATCCCCCTTTTTTTCTCTTTCTCCTTTGGTTACCTTTCTTCCTTGTTGTTCCCCTTTCCTTATAAGGGACATATTGGTATTTATTTTCCACTGGTGGGGTTCTTCCACCAGTACATGGCCTCCTACTTTGGGGGCTCCTGACAGGTTAGGGCAAGAAAAACTGATGTAATAGCATCTGCTGCCTTACTTTATACCACTGATGACCTGATGTCAGTCCTCAAGTGACAGCAACCGACACAGAAATACTAAGTCTCTGGTATTCAGGCCAGCCGAGGGCTACCCTGGTAGGATAACCCAAATGTGATGACTGCAACAGTGAATACACTCAAACAGCTACATTTATGGTAAGTGTACACAACTGTACTTTCTAGATATTATTTCAAATGGTTACAAGGTCACTTTCAAAGAGCCTTTAAAATACTCAGGCAATCCAGATATTCCTCAGAATCAAAAAACAGAGGTCCTTTCTCAAATCCAAATTTTGTATTCTCAGTTCTAGAACATCAAAAAGGGAAAACATTCTACTCCAGACTATTCCTGGTTCCCAGAAAAGAAGGCTGTTGGCATCCTGTCTTAGACCTGTCCAGCCTCAATCAGTTTCTCCTGGTTCCAAAATTCAAAATGCTGACTCTTCAAAAACTTCTGCCCATGTTAGCCCCACAGGCCTTTATGGCTTCTCTGGATCTAAAAGATGACTACCTGCACATCCCAATTCAAGAGTCACGCAGAAGCTTTCTTCTCTTCAGAGCATGTTTCAGTCACTATCAATTTTCAGCACTGCCCTTTGGCTTATCTACTGCTGCAAGGGTTTTCACCAAGTGCTTAATCCCTGCAGTTGCCTTCTACAGGACCAGAGGGATCAAAATATACCCCTGCCTGGATAAATGCCTGATACAGGCCACAAATCTATCAACATTTTACAAGTATGTGAAGTTTACCAAGACCTCCTCTTTTCCCTGGGCTTCACAATAAATTTGCAAAAATCCAGCACTGTTCCAACCAACAGGATAGTCTTCCTGGGGCACTCCTGGACTTTTTATTTCAAAAAGTCTTCCTTGCCCCAGACAAGGTCTCCTTTTTGACTCACTTCTTTCAAAGTATCCAGCAGAAATAATGCATCTCAGCCAAATAGTTTCTCCGAGCACTGGGATACATGACATCTTGTATCCTCATAGTTCCTTTGACCGTGCTGCATATGAGGAAACTGCAGTGGTAGCTCAAAAATGTATGGTGCCAGCACTCTCAGTCATGATGGCCTATATGCAGCTGATCCCTTGTCTCAAGGAGTTTGTATGGTGGATACAGGCTTGTGGCTAAAATCAGGGCCTTCCATACAGATTCACTCCCCAGGGCCAAACTCTCCTGTAGATGCCTCAGAGACAGCCTAGGAGGCTCACTTTCAACACCTCCAATCCAAAGGGAAGTGGGAGGTTCAGTTCAAGGACAGGCACATAAACTGAAAAGAGCTTAGGGCAGTGCAAAAAGACCTGATAGCTTTCAAGGAAAAATGGGAACCAGTGGTCTTGTTAGTCAAAATAGACAACACCACAGTTATGTGGTACATAAACAGGCAGGTTGCCACCTATTCTTACCCTTTATGCTGCCTAGTGATGTAAGTTTGGGAAACTGCTCACTCTCTAGGGTTGCACCTTCTGGCACAATACCTTCCAGGGGCTCAAAATACTCTAGCAAATCATCTCAGCAGAAATTTGATGGACACCCATGAATGGTGTCTGCATCAGGGAATATTTTGCAGCATGGCCCAGAGACATGAGTCCCAGAGGTAGACCTCTTCACCATCAAGGAAAATGCACAATTGGAAAGATTATATTCCTGGATCAAACAAGTCAGCCTGGAGAACAGATTCTCTCTCTCCTTTCTTTGGACTCATCTCTTCATTTATGCATTCCCTCCCTTACCCCTACTTCCTTGAGTGCTTCTAAAGGTAAGAGAAGATAGTCCAAGGGCAATTCTGATAGCCACAGACTGGCCCAGGCAGCACTGGTATCCTCTCTTTCTTGAACTAACCAAACAGATTGCATGGCTGCTGCCTCAGAGAGTCGACCTTCTCACTAAGGACAATGGAAGGATTGGACATCCCAGCCTGCAGATGCCCAGCCTTTCTGCTTGACTAATTCCACACCATCCAGGAGCAAGCTCACCCTAAGCAAACAGGTTCAGGACATTCTCAAGGAACTGAGAAGGCCTAGCACTAGGAAATCATACTCAGCTAAGTGGAAAAGATCTTCCATCGGGAGCCAGCAGCAGCACCACAATCCTGATTCAGCGCAGACTGATACCACTCTACATTACCTGGCTAGTCTGGTTGATAAAGGCTTTTCCTACTCCTCCATTAAAATTCATACATCTTCCATTTCAGTCCATATATCCAATCTTCCTCGTGTCTTTTCCCATCCCCTGTTAAGACAATTTGTTAGGGGAGTCATCGATATCAGACTGCCCAGGAGGCAACCTACCCCTCCGTGGGAGCTTAACTTTGTTCTGAAAAAACTGAGTCTGCCTCCATTTGAACCTGCAGCATCTGCCCCACTAAAGTTTTGAACTTGGAAAACTGTCTTGCTGCTGGCATTCACCTCAGCTAGGAGGGTCTCTGAACTGCAAGCTCTCATGACGGTGGAACTATTTCTCATCTTCCACCCAGACAGGGTTTCTCTCAGAACTAACCCTTCTTTGATGCCCAAAGTGGTCACTGACACTTCTCTAAATCAAGTCATTCACCTGTCTACATTCTTTCCCAACCCCCAAACAAAGAGGAATGAATACTTCATTCTTTGGGTGTGCATAGGCAGCTCCACTACTACCTTGACAGAACAAGAGCTTTGAGAAAATCTGGCCAACTTTTTGTGACTTTTGCCCATGGCTCTGAGGGAAAACCAACTTCTAAACAGATTATCTCAAAGTGTATCTCTCACTGTATCTCCTTCTGTTACAGCCAACAACACAAAAATCTCCTGAGGCTGTTAGGTCACACTCCAGTCGGGCTACTTCTACCTCTGCTGACTTCTTAAAAGGGGTCCCTACTAAGGACATCCTGGAAGCTGCCACCTGATCATCTATGCATACTTTCACCAAATGCTACCACTTGGCAGCCTTTTCTAGGTCCTGAGCAGGATTGGTCTTTGCCATCCTACAGAGCATCCTCTCCTCTCCCTAATCTCCTTCATCCCTCTTTTGAACTTTGGGAATCTTCTCACAAGTCAGAACTGCAACAGTGAAACACAAAGAACATAGAACAATTGTATAGCCTTACTGTAAATGTAGATACTTGAGTGTATTCACTGTTGCAGTCTTTCTTTCTTTCCCTCCTTCCCCCGTAACCTACTAGGTAGTTTTCTGATGACTTTTTTTCTAGCTGAGGGTACCCTCCTTAGCCTCTCTTCCTGTAGGGGTTCTCTTTGTTAGTTCCTTACTGCTCACTTGGGACTCTTACCTGTTAGGGGACAAGAAAAAAAATATTTTATGATATAGGCTGGCTCCCTGTATACCCAAGCATACTGACTTCAGTTAGGTCATCTGCCAGCCTTAGGAGGAAGAAAGAATTTTGTCTGGTAGTTGGGCCAGCCAAGGGCTCTTATGGCAGGAAATCCCACAAATCAGGACTTGTAACAGGGAATACACTCAAAACATCTACATTTATGGTACGTGTACACAAATGCACTTTTCTAGTAGAGTAAGCCATGCCATTCAGAAATCAATTGCAGGTTTGTCAGTTTGGTCATCAACAAAAGATAAAAAATGGTGGAGGTAGATAAAGTTTAAGTCAAGGTTTATTTAAGTGTTTATATCTAAACACTACAACACAAGTTAAAACAATGATAAGTAAAATATTTAAATGAAGTAAGTATATGTGTAAGGCATTAAACAATAAGTAAAAGGATTATTAAAAGTACAATCAGCTTAAGAACAACAACTTGGTGACTACTGCTTACTGTTGCTAGTCAAAAGCAAGCTCAAAAAGGTATTATTTAAGAGATCATCTAAATCTACCCAATGCCAGTTACTTTCTCTGCCAGTCAGGTAGTAAATTCCAAGAGATATGTCCACTGGTGGGTGAAGATTAGAATATTTGAGTATTCAAGCCACACTCCTGGAATAACTAGCAGCTCCTGGAGGCTGAACACAGGGAGCAAGGAGACCAGTACCAGACCAGTAGAACCCGAAGGTAGAGAGGAGCCAGGAATTGGTGCTCTGCCCAGTAAAGCTTTATGCTGTCAGGAGAATAGGAGACTGGGAATGCTAATAATGTGATTTCTGATGTTTGGATATTTAGCACTGCAAATGTGAAAACATTTAGAAAAGGGTAGACAGTGCTTAGACTGATTCTCAGCAATAGATAGTACATAAGGATGTCACTGTTGTACAATAGCATGGTTACAAGTAACACATGATAATGGTATGTAGTGAGTAGGTGATGAGACTGCACCTTCCAAAAATAGGTTAATTCTGTAATGAAGTACAAAGGCAAGATGTCCTTCTATTTTCGTGTTACAGTATTCCAAACCCTTGGGTTTTCCTCTCTTGCTACCTGAATGTCCGGCCAGTATAGAAAAGCTTCTAGTCAGTGCAGAATATGTGGGATGTCTGATGTTAGTGAACGGAACCTGAGCCATAAAAGTGATGTCTGCACGTACCAGACCTCATAACTGAGCATCCCAGTCAGACCCCAGTTCCAGGATAACTGTATAAGTCCAGTGCCATCCAAGAAGGGACAGTTTAATGGAAAAAGGGGGAAGGAAGGAGGGAAGGAATACTGCAACATGGAAGAGAAGGACATCTATGGTTATGGTAAGATTTTACACAATTAGTCTATTATGACAAGTGCCAGGGATATTCTTTCTGAAGTGAAATATGTACCCCATTTGTCATTTGCAGCTATTTGTTGCTAGAATGTCAGTTGATGTCTCTGTTGTGGTTTACAGGTTTTTAGTATTAACATTCTTAGTGTTTGTGTAACCTTCCATTGTACTTGCTATACTGCTTTAGGGTTAATTGCACTTTTTGTTTGTAAGAAGGGTCAAGCCCTGGCTATGACTCAGGTGACAGGTTTTGATAAGCAGATGAGGCATCTCCTGGAGATGGTGTGAAGAGAAGGGTGGTGAGATACAGCCTCCTCACCTCTTGCAGGGGAAAGGGTGTGTGCTGGGGACATATGGGTAAGACATTATCACCATTGCTGTGCTGATAACCCTTTGCTGCAGTGTAGTCAGGCAGGCATTTGAAGAACATGTCACTACACAGGTTATTTCCCTCACAATATCATTACCCTCCCACCATGATGTCAGCTCTGAATGTTATAGTATGTTTACAAGCAAAAGCCATCCGTAAACACCAGCATGATGGATTCTTACCTGACTCATCCCTTTTGGAGATATATGTTTGCTTGCACCTTTTAGAACCTACATATGAAACTGCCGGCCTCACTGCCATCCCTTGGGACTGGGAGCAGGCATCGGGGGAAGCCTGAAGTGCACATATGCATGTGTGTGTTTTATGAATTTGTTCTTCATGCTCTTGGCACATGTCATGGTTGAAAAGTGCCACTAACTTTGCCATCTGCTTAACAAAAAGGCAAATTAAAACAAACAAACAGTAAGTTAAAATGCAGACATAGGTTTCAGGCTGGAAAGAATAGGTATGTCTGAAAAAAAAGAAGTGCCTGAGTACTATGTCCTTGGAAAAGATGGAACTGAATTCGCACATATAAAGTAACTTGTCTTCATTTTATTTAGTGAGTTAATTTTTAAAAGGAGTATTTACATGCTTGACAGAGGTGAGGTTTTTTCAGACACATCCCGGGGAACCATACATTGTGTGCAAATGTAGCAAGAGTATTAGTTAATTTGCAAATACACATAAAGAAATAAGTGGTGCACATTTATTTATTTATTTCTGTCTGTTTACTGAGATAGTCTGACTAAACATGATGTGCCTCATTTTAATGGAGTCCCAGGAAGAAAAGTTCTATTCTGTGTTACTTATGTAAACATTTAAAAGAGATTAGCTATGATTGATGTCCCACTCATTGTAGAGGCAATTAGGACATTTTGTAGTGGTAAGTTAACTCATTACAGCCAAGTGCACCTCCAAGCGTTTCTGCAGTTACCTCCTACTGCACCTCTAGGCATCAAATACTGCTTGTTCATGTTTGCGTTAATAATTCCAAAACCGTGCTACATACAAGGTGTCAGAATATTTTATCTTGGAGCATATATGATATCAAACACAGCTGAATTGATATTTGACCTCTGTTAATGAGTATTTGTTAAAAATGTAAGGTGATAACTTCATTTTGTTAAAGGCTCAAGCCGCACCCACTGGGAGTTAAAGGTACACACTCAAAAAAGCTGTAGTGGAGGGAATAAGTTAAGTCATATACATTTTTGATATTTACCATCAGTTCCTGTGTAAAAACTGCAGTGGTGGTGCTGCGGTAGCGTTGTCGCCTCACAGTTAGATGTTGCCCGTTCGATTCTCAGTTAGAGCATCTTCTGTGTGGCGACATGCGTGAATGGGTGTTCCTTCGTTGAAGGTTGTGCGTTAGGCCCGGCAAGCCAGTACGTAAAAATCTACTGCCAATCATTAGTGGACCGGAGTTCTGCTGTGGCGACCCCTAACGGGGTAAAGGGATAAGCTGAAAGACACAACAACAACAACAACCATCAGTTCGTGTGTGTGTGTGTGTGTGTGTGTGTGTGTGTGTGTGTGTGTGTGTGTGTGTGTGTGTGTGTGTGTGTGTGTACATGACAGATTAGCACAACTCTTCTTATACTTAGTACCTTACCAGCAGCCCTAGGTGATCCATGTCTTTTGAGCCATGAAAGACCCAGTCGTATTTGACTTCCTTATGGTTCACAAAGTCAGTAATTCTACAAACATCTGTACAAGGGACCTAAGTATAAACCAAACAAGTCTTGCTGGAGGGATACTTTCCTAACTCAGTGTAATCCCAGCCAACAGAATAAGTTACCAGGTCAAGCAAAGTATTGCTTTGTCTACATTTAAGGCTAGTCTTGATGATTGGATAAGTAGACATACATTTACAACATGGCCATGTATGGCCCTTCCTGATTTGGGATGTAGACATTATTACAACTCATAAAGGATGACATAAACTCTTAAGTGTGTCTGCTTGAAGTGATTCTTTATGGTTGGGCTCTTATGGTGCCTGTAATCACTTGCCTAATATTATTCCTATGATAACCCAGTGAAATGCAGTCACTAACACAGGGATTGCTGTTTTGATGGGTTTGTTAAAATTCATCAAAAAGTCACCAGTTGCCTGTCATTGTTGTCCCTGAACTGGAAAAGATATATTTTAGGAGTGCTTCTGTTTATCTGGCTTTTGACAGTCATGTTTTTGCCACAGTATCTCAAACTGTCTAGTTACTTCCATGCTTTCTACTTCAGGAGGTTACTTGTCTGCTATTTTAGAGATTAGTAGCTTATGCCATCCAGTCATTTGCCAGTATGATCTTTCCTGTGTGTAATGGGAAATGAGCAGTTCCTAATCTACTTTGCATGGTTTGAAACAGATTTCCAAGACAGTGTATGTGGATTACAAGTTTATTTATCTCTCTGACTCCATCTTTGCCCTTCAGGCTACCTCCCTCTTCTCCATTTACCTGCTCATTCCCTAGAGGAGAAACCCATGTGACCTACTCATTCCTTCAGGGAAGCAGTCACATGGTGCCATCATTCATTCTGAGATTTGGGGTCTCATTCCTTCAGGGAAGCAGTCACATGGTGCCGTCATTCATTCTGAGATTAGGGTATTTTTCTGTTAGCCTTGATGCTCTCTTACTCATGCCAGTAGGCACTCACAGTTGGGGCTCCAGTGGGCCTGTGCATGGGCATTTCACCTTCTTCTGCAAGTGAGGTAACCAGTCAAGTGTCCATACTGCCCCAGCATACAGAATTAACCCCACTTCATCACTGGTTTACACTGAAATATACACAGTGTGCATGCACTTACAGTCCTCACTTCAATAGAGCGGGAAAGCATTGCTTTGTCATTCCTCTCCTACCTGCTACCAGATCCACCAGCACTCAGATCATTAACTGAATGTGGGACATGTGAGCTGTAGTAAGGCTTTCATCCTTCTGTGTCGTGGAACTGACTGCGGGTTAAGGGCCAAGAACCAAATAGAATTCACTTTTATTACAAAGACTGTATGTATTTAGATGCAGTAATTTTATTCCCTGGTTTAGATAACATATGTTTGATATAGACATCAAAAATCCACCAGGAACCAAGCAACAAACAGATGAAAATGAAGTTGCAGCAAGCCAAATGAAGGAAAACTAAATTATTTATTACTCACACAAAAGATTTAGCACTTTCATCTGGTGTATAACAGACAGACTTCATCACAATCTAAGCAACAGTAAATCACATTTGGTTTAAATAACCCTCTTGAAAAAAAAAATCTCAGGTTAACAAAAAACTATCAAAAATGTTTTTCCCCACCACTCTGTACACATGGCTAAACTTAATGTTAAAAACCATACTTAAAGTGATGCACAAATGTAAAATGTTCGTACTCAAACCAAGTAAGAATGCAATTTTAAAACACTGGCAATAGGCAAACTGTCATTTAAACCTGGATGTTTTAAAGCATTAAACTTGAGTTGCCATCTTAATTAATTGAAGATGTTTTTGTGGTAAATATTATCAATGTATCCACTATGGTGTGTTGTTTTGCATAACCCATAGATAAGTTACTCCTTCTTAAAGGGAGAGAAGCATCAGACTAGACCTTCAGCTTCTGATATATACCTCACCTAGATTTAATAATTAGTCTTTCATTAAATGTTGACCTGTTTGTGACTATAACTGGGCTGATCAAGCCTACATAGCTACTGTGACATTTTCAGATAGAACCCCCTCACCTTGCTGGAATATTTAGCCATGTTTTGAACTCTACAAATGTTTACACTTTGTTTTTTAAATCAATATCAGAATACTGCAGTTAAAAATTTAACAAATGAATGATTTTTTTTATTTATAAATACTGCACCAACAAATTCAGAGTGACAGAGAAGAAAACTACAACAGTTTTGTTATGAACACTTACAAGATAAACCACTAGATCCAAGGATTTAAATTTTGCTTGTGACATAAATAGGTCAAATTGGAGAGACAGATACGTATCTCAGAGGATCACCATGTTCTGGAACAGGATCTGTATCAGTGTGAAGCAGAGTCCATCCTTAATCCTATTTAAGCGTAACTTTGACCAATGTATAGGAAATCGGAAATTCACCAAGGGTCTGGTCCCAATGTCTCTGACAGACAGAAGCAGACAGTAATTATGCCAAAACTAACATAACCCCCCACACATAACCTTTATAAACTTGCTAAATAACATACCCCTCATAATAAATGCCCATAGTACATAGAGACACAATTGGGTTAGGCTGGGTTGTGTGGCTAGGCTCATAAAGCCCCTTATGGTCATTAGCCTAGTATATACAAATGAACCTCTGAACCTATAAGTTTGAACTGCAGCACTGACTCATTGAAGGCAATACAGGTGTATAGCATGCTGATCTTATAATTTGAATAGGTGTTCAACAGTAAGGAGAAAGTGATACAGCAAAAAGCAACATACAAATAAATGCCACTTTATGCTCTGCTAACTGATAAACAGCACTTTAAGAAACATATTAACATATTCATAACTACAAACTAATGGCATCACTGTGTAATCCTAATATTTTGTTGCATCACTTAAAAGGAAGAGGAAAGTGGTGGAGATGAGAAGTAATTTGGACATACTCTTCAATAAGTGGGCATTATTGTTTGCACTGGCTAGGAGTGGTTTGGAGTGGTGTGGAGGACTGAGAATTCAGCCTGTTTTGGTAACAATAATATCCTAAATATCTTAATAGTCAGTGCCTTACTTAATAATTGATTGGTGAAATTAAGGGGAGTTTCCAGTACTGGGTCTTAAGGATGCAAGTCATAGCACCAAGCTGGCTTGACCTTGTATATGCTCAGTTTTGGCTAGTGCTTTCACAGATGGGCAGATAGTATGACCCATGCTTCCATTACACTGAGAGTAAGGTGTACCTCTCAACTGTTCAGATTTTAGCAGAATGTCCAGATTTTTGCCTCATATTTTTGTTTTGTTCTGAGCTGAATTCATGAAGGTACCCTGATGTGTACATGGAGGCATACACATCACAGTACCCTTCTCCAATTCAGCAAGCAGCCTTACATGCTGCTGCATGGTCCTCCAACATGAAGAAGTGCAGCACTGTGAAGGGCTGGCCCTGTGGCTGTGCTGAATGCTAATTAGGCATTCTGGAAGGAGAGGCATATGTTAATTATCCATGTGCTCTCCCTCCCCAGAATGGCCGCTAGGAAGGCATTTATATAGCAGAGATTCAAGAAAGTGCTGAACCGTGTAGATTAGCATGGCCATCCCAACCGCATTGCAGTAGTGTCAAACTTGGAACATGTCGGGGGGACCACTAGACAACAGGGATTCATCTTTAAATTGCCATAACTGCACTGACATCAAAACAGGGCTTAGGGGTGGAGAGAATCACAGGATATTAGGGATTTCATCTGTAAAGTGCCATGCTGGCACTAACATTTCTATGGGGCTTGGGGCGGTGGGACTAAGTTTTGTCATGGCAGCAATGTTACTATGGGGGCCAGGGGATGGGGGAATACACAAAACATCAGGGAATATTCCTCAAACTGCCATATTTGTGCCAGATTTCTGACTGGCCAGGTAGGGACAAAGTGAAGACTAAAAAAAAAAAAAAGGTCTTTCACAGCAAGTGAAAAAAAGGTCTTCCACACTAGGTCTTTAATGCGGAACATCAGGGTTTTGCATTAAACAAAAGTAGCTCTGTGTTTATTTTTTTTTTGATTAGCCCGGGCCAATCAAAAATAAATAAACACGGAGCTACTTCTGTTTCATGCGGAACATCGCAGTTCTGCATTAAACAGAAGTAGCTCTGTTTTGCGATTTTTGATTGGCCTGTATACGGTATGGGCCAATGAAAAATCTAAAAACACAGAACTACTTTCTGTTTATGAACTGCGATATTGTTCATTATAAACACAAACTCCGTGTTTAGTGATTTTTGATTGGCCCGTATGCCGGTATATGGGCCAATCAAAAAAAAACAAACAAAGCGGAGACTGCCCAGGATTTAAACCGGCAGTGCGGGACTCGGGATCAGGCTGCTGATCCCGGGACAGTCCCACCCAAATAGGGACGTCTGGCAACCCTGTATGGGGACCAAGGGATGGAGGGATACACCAGGCACCAGGAAAATCTTCATAAAGTGCCCTAAAGCACAGAACAGCATAAAGGGGATGGGGGAACCACCAGACACATTCTAAAGTGCAGTAATGGCACCAAATACAGTATGGGGTTTAGGGTTGGGCAATCAATGCACACTAGGTAATAACTTTTAAGGGGTCATAATGGCACAAATGATAGTACAGACATTAGGCGTTGGGAGAAACCACTGGACACAGGGATGATTCTTTGTTGTGTCTTTTGGCTTTTCCCGGTTAGGGGTCACCACAGCGGAACTCCGGTCCGCTAATGATTGGCAGTTGATTTTTACATGCTGAGTTGCCAGCCCTAATGCACAACCTTCAGCGAATGTATGCCCATTCACGCATGCCTCCACGCAGAAGACGCTCTAGCTGAGAGTCGAACCAGTCAGCGTCCTACTGTGAGGCGACAACGCTACCGCAGCACCACCACCGCGGATACAGTAATGGTACTGTTATCATAAAAGGGATTGAGAATAGGAAAGTACCCTAGACCAATAGAGCCTAATACATACGTGGCATAATGGCACTACAAATTCTGCATTAAGAGGGTTTGTGTTCTGCACTCTTGTGGGAGGAGAGGATGGATTCTGCCCTTCTGAGCTGGGAATTTCTGGTCACAGGCTTATTGTGCCTGCTTATTTGAACTGTTTTCTTTCTGAAATTGGTGTGCCTTGTTGCTGTAGCATAGACCAGATTCAGGCCTGCTGAATCTAGCTTTGTTTGTATAACTTGAGCACTGATCCAGGCCATCTTTTTTTGAAGAAGGTTCCCCTGCACCCTAGTAGCAGGAGTGTGCAGTTAGAACTTGCCTGATTGAAGACTGCTGGAACAGGGCTCAGTTTTAAGCTTTTTTCTGGTTAATTGGGTAAATTGTTTAAATCAGTTTGTTCGTTTTCTATTGTTTTATATATATATAAAAAAATTGCACTTCATCCATCTGCTTTTACTGTATTTGTGTTTCTTCCTACTTTATTACTAGGGGCATTGACTACAACTCTGATCTGCGATATATAACAATAAGTATCCTTTTCTGTAGATTTAAAGTGTTTTTTTGATTGTATCTGCTTTATTTTCTGAAAAAAAAATGTATACTTGTTTCCTGCCTTTCTAAGCTATCATAGTCCAGTTTTCAGGTTAGTGCTGAATTCAAGGCTGTGTTACAAATCTCTGTGTTTACCCATACCTTACTTGGATAGAAGGAAGTTTCTCTGTTCACCTGTGAGAGAGGGGAGCTTTGAGCAGCCTATCTGTCCCTGGAGGAGTGGTTTCAGCCCAGAAATTAGTAGTTTATTGGCCATTTTGGGCTAATTTCTCTCTCTTTCATTTCCCTGCAATAAATACCGCATTTGCCCAGTTTTGCCCGCCGGGCAGCGCTGGTTAGCTAGGGTAAAAGTAGTCCTGGCTCCACAAAGTCTCCTCTTCAAATTTTCCCTTGGAACTAGACAAACTTTCAACTTAAAGCACTCAAGCCATTCATTTCTCAGCCTGGAACTTGCTCAAAACTTATAACAAGCACTTATAAACCCTAGCACTAGACCCTCCTGTACTGTACAAAAGGACAAGGCTCTCTATTCGACCTTACCAGCCATCCAGTAAAACAGTTCACTGTACGTATCCAGGCATGTCCAAAGGGCAGTTTCAGGTGTACTCTCCAGTCCAACTGGTGAATCTGGGCATTTTGAGGCAGTGTTACAACTGCCTCATGTACACAGACAACCCTCTCCTCCTTTCACCAAACACTAATACATGCAAGAGATGCAATTATACAGACAAACTGGAGGCTAAGCTCTCTCAACCCAAGACTGGATCAAACAGTCAAGAGGAGAAGGGAAATACTTGCATCACACCACCAGTCTCACATAGACCCATTAAACCAGCACTGGCAAAAAAATACACATAAATACATGAAAACATACTCGGAGGCTCTAAATAAAAATCTGCAAAACTAACAGAGACCTCCAAAGCAAACATCCAAGCAACCTCCACCCCCCAACACAAACCATGAAACACATACTTCATAAAACCAGTGTGCCATGCAATCACAGCACTTAAGGCAAAATAACATACCCAACATACTAGTAATAGGTGACTCTATAGTCAGGCACACTGACATCCCACTCACTAGGCTGAATAAGGAGAAGGTTACTGTTAGCTGTGTTGGGTGCCAGGATCCGCCACATAACACAAGCACTCAGGTCCCTCTAGAATAAGTACAAATATGACTCTGTCATTGTCCATGTTGGTGTGAATGATGTGAGCCATACCTCCCTGGACTTCATGGAAGAGCTCTCTGATCAGGTAGCCCAGGCCGGTATGACCCTGAGTATCATCCTGCCTCACCAAGAATGATACCACGGTATAAAGAAAAAATTCTCGATTTCAACAATTGGCTAAGTTTCTGGTGTCATTCAAAGGGAATCCAGTGTCTGTCCACCTGGGATGACATGCTTGACAAGCCACGCTGCTTCGCTAGACACAGCTTGCACCTGTCACCCTTAGGCTTTCGAATACTGGCCAAGGCTCTTGCCACCCCCATAGGGCCTTTTTTAGGCAAGGCTCAAAAGCCAAACCCACCACCGTAAATAGCACAAGTAACAAAAACTGAGGGTAATGCTATTCAATGCCAGAAGTCTAAACCTCAAAATGCACACACTCGAGGCACTCCTCAGTATGGAGAAAATCGATATATGTGCACTAACAGAAACCTGGTTTAAGGCTCCAGGGAGCACCCCAGCACTACCAGGCTACAACTCATGCCATACATTTCGGCCACAGAACCCAAACCGAAATACAAAAGGCGGCGGCGTATCCATATTCTTCAAGGATACCCACACCTCCAGGTTAGTTGCACAGCACAATGCTTCAGAGATCATCCACGTGCAACGAACAATGGGCAAAACTGCAATTCAAATTGTAGCTTGCTACAGATCACCCACCATGTCCCAGGACCCCCATTCTGCTTTTCTGGAAACACTGGGAAACATAAAGGTCATACCTAACACCCAAATATTGGGTGATTTCAATTACCCAAACATTAACTGAGAGAACTACTCAAGTACTAACTCCCTTGTCCAACATTTCCTAGAATTTATAAACTCAAATGCCCTGGTTCAACTGGTCAACACTCCCACCACAGGTGACAACATATTTGACCTGGTCATCACCAACATGGGCGACTGGTGTTCCACAATGGATGTCAACCCCTCGCTGGTTAGATTTGACCATAAACAAATCACTTTGGATATCCACATTCCGCCCTCACCCATGGACAAGGAAACCACCATGAAAAACTTTTCAAAAGCAAACTTCACATTACTTAAGACCAAGGTGGAAAGTTTCAAAGCCCCCATGCTGAAGGATAACGCTGTCCAAGCTGCAAAATCCTTTACTAATGCATTCTACGGGCACCTACAAGAATGCATAGATCTTGCCATCCCAAGCAAAACCAAGACTCACTCCTCCAGGAAAAGGAAACCAGTCTGGTGGACTCCTGCCATAAACAAGCTATACAATAGAAGAAGGAAACTAGTACAGAAAGGAGTAAAATCCCAAGAAGGGAAGACATCCCTGATCAGTATCAGCAAGAAACTACAATCCCTCATAAAATCATCGAAGGAGAGTTTCGAAAGAAAAATTGCCAAGGACTCCAAAGATAACCACAAGGCATTCTTTAGCTCTGTCAGGAATCTAAGTGGCAATGCTCAGATCTGCTCGGAGTCAGTGCAGAATGGCACAAAATACACTGAACCGACCAATATCCCCAACATCCTGGCAGACAGGTTCAGTGCAAACTTCACCCCCCCTTTCACCCCCAAAAGGTCCCCAACCATACCAGAAGAATGTAGAGTCCCTGGAATCACAGACACTCAGGTTAAAACAGCCCTCTCCAAAGCCAAAAACTCAGCATCAATGGGACCGGACGGTGTCCCAGGCTGTTTCCTACACGAGCTCAAAGATGAACTAACCCCTCACCTAAACACACTGTTCAAACTCAGTCTCTCCACAGGCTACATACCCAGAGAGTGGTGCACAGCAATGGTTATTCCGCTGCACAAAGGTAGAGCCACAACAGACCCCAGGAACTATCATCCTATAAACCTGACTAGCTTGGTCTGCAAGGCTATGGAGTGCATCATAATGGAACTCATTAACAGAGACATTGGGAATCTGCAAACACTGGACCCTACCCAGTTCGGCTTTGTTAAGGGCAGATCATGCCTCCTAAACCTGGTGGACTTTTTTGAGACAGTTACCAGGGCTATAGACGAGGGAAAGGTGGTACACACAGCCTGCCTAGACCTCGCTAAGGCCTTCGACACCATTCCCCATTCTGGTATTATAGACAAGCTCACCAGCCTGAACATAAACCCCTACATCACAAGATGGGTTGCCAACTGGTTCATGGACAGAACCCACATGGTGAGAGTTGCAGGAGCTAGGTCCGACTCTAAACTGGTTACAAGTGGCATTCCCCAGGGCTCAGTCCTAGGTCCCCTCCTGTTTGGCATATACTTTTCAGAGGTACAGGCAAGCACAGGAGGACTATGGCTGACCAAGTTTGCAGACGACTGCAAACTAGGGGCCATAATTGACTCTCTGGCTGACACAGACATCCTCCAAAAGGGTCTCACTGAGATGGATACCTGGTGTCAAAATCATGGCCTCAAGCTAAATGCCAAAAAGTGCATCGTCATCCCACTGGAAAAAATAAAGTACCCACAAACTACCACATAGCTGGTAGTCCCCTAAATACGGAAGACATAATAAGGGATCTGGGGACCCAAGTAGATAGTAATGTCACCTTTGATAATCACATTGCCAAAGTGGTTAGAAAATCCTTCTACGTGGCCCACCTAATCACAAAAGGGTTCACATCCAGATCAGAAGAGGTCATTGTAGCCCTCTACTCATCACTCATCAGACCCATCATAGAGTACAATGCCCCATTTGGGATGCACCTTACAAGACATCTGCAACAGCTGGAAAGGCCACAGAAGTACCTCACCAAGAGGATCACTGGCCTAAAACAGATGCCCTATGCAGCTCGACTGAAGAAACTCCAGCTGTACTCGGTTACATACCGCCTACTCAGAGGTGATCTCTGCCTGACATACAAGAACATGTCCAACACAGAATTGATAGACATACGCCACCTAAAGAAAACCTTATCCCCTCGAGCCACATACTCTAGGGATCTAAACCTCACCACAACAGTAAATAGGACGTGCTGGAGAGATAGATTCCTGTCCCAGAGACTTCCCATGCTTTGGAACAAGATTCCAATCTACATTAGGCAGAGCTCCTCGTTAACAGTCTTCAAAAGAAACCTTTATGAGTGGATGGGAAACAGAAAGTTTACCCCGGGGATCACTTCAGTGGCTCTGCTGGACAGAGGCACAGGGAACTAATCTAAGGGGGCGGTGAAAGCCAACACATTCTGGCTAGGCTTATAAATGCCTTTGGGCAGATAACCTAGTACCTACATATGAACCTATAAAGTATTATGGGGGTGGAGGAAACCATGGGAGGGTAGATAGTGTAGGGACAGATACAGATGCTGTGGTGTGTGTGTGTGTGTGTGTGTGTGTGTGTGTGTGTGTGTGTGTGTGTGTGTGTGTGTGTGTGTGTGTGTGTGTGTGTGTGTGTGTGTGTGACTGGAGGGGGGATGCTACTGCCTACATGAGCACCAAGTTACTACAGCAATATGCATTTCAGCCATGATCTGGACATTGTGATAGAAACTGCAATTCAGGAGACATGCAAATTAGACAATAATGAGGTCTTAACCTCATCAGAGCTAGCAACTTTCTGAATTTCAAATGGGTACATCATGCTGGAAGGGTCTTTCTTGTGTGAGTCATATGGCTCGTACTAGGAACTTTAATAAATCCCCAGGCTGATGTTTTTGCTGACTGGGCAAACTGAATCAGGCTAATAAGGCTCTTAAATGATCCATGCTGAAGAGACCTTCTACAAAGCCAGCTTGGTGACTTCCCATTAGAATAAACAGAAAGGGCTATAGCCTAAGTGTCCACAATTTGTATGGAGGTTCACTGTGACATTAATTATCAAAATGGAGTGGTAGTTCTTTATAATAGTAGGAACCTCCTCCCTGAATTCAGAAGTACTTAACAAACTGGCAATTTTAAAGAAACGAGGGAGTCATCACTGGGGTCTATGAAGACACAAGGAAGAATGCATCCTTTACAAGGAAGCTGATTCTACTTTAAGAAATCTGCAAGTCCAGAAAGTTGATACATTCTTAACTCATTTTCATTGGCATTTATTGGGAGCATGTTTCAAGTTATACTCAAGCAACTTATAACATGCTTGTTGAAAATGGTTTAGCAGTATGCAATAAGAGCTAAGCTCAGTTTTAAAGCTGTTTTATCATGCAAATATTGACAAACTGCCTAGAATAAAGTTTGTTTGAAATGTGAAGCTTTAAAGATCAAAGGACCCATATGGCAACATCTGGCAGTTCTCCAAGTTAATTTGGCAATAATTATGGTGATTGCTGTATGGTCTCTGAAGGGATGTGAAAAGTAAGAATTGTCTTGTTGCATTTTAGTAAGTTTACTGATCCCAAAAAACAATCCACCTGGTGCTGCTCTGTAAGTGTGGAGAAAGTAAATCAATGGTCAGCGGGGTACAGGCAACACCAAACATCAATTTTCTTGCCCTCCATACACTGAATTGTAATCTTTGAACTCTGGAATGTTTTTTCACTGAGAGGGAATCCATCTGTCAAGATTTGAATCGATGGTAAAATTAGTCACTTCCTGTTATGACTGAATAATCACTGGTATTAAGAGAAGGTAGTATATGAAAGGAAGAAGCAAAAAACACCAGGTTATGATTGTTATGGCTGTAGACTGTCTTTAATATGAATGAACCTTTATGGGTAACAAACTTGGCCATTATCTGTCTAGCGTCATTATCATGCCATTTGATATTCCTGAAATGATCAGCCATCCTTGTTGCTAACAAGCTTCAAACCACATAGGAAGATAGAAACACAGGCATATACTATGAAAGTGAACACTGGGACCATAAGATGTTTAGCTATATATACCTTTAAGAGACAAACTTCAAAGTTGTTGTCACCCGTTTCAAGAACATAATGTGCTCACGTCCCAAATCAAGCAGAGCTGTACATGATAACCCTGTTATAAACTGAGATTCTTGAAGATATGAAAGTGTAAACACCTTGTAAAACAGCTTTTATACTATGCTAAAAGTAAATATATTCATTGAGAAGCTGGCAAAGGAAGAGGGGATCCACCCATAACACTAAAAGCTAGAAAACTAGTATGTAATGAAATTAAACTAAATAAGAACACTAGCAATAATTACTAACAATGTATGTTTCTAAGCAGTTTAAAGTGCTTCTGGTATATAACAGGCAAACCAGAATTAGCAGGATAAAAAATACAGACTACTTTGAGATGATGTAGGAGTTTATTACTGGGTTTGGGAGGTTGGCATAATGGTTAATGTGCTTACATTAAAGACACAAGTTATAAGGTTTGAGCCTCACACAGGGTAATTGGCTAGGCTTAAATGGCCCACAAGAGCACTTAGCGTAGTACTAATTTATAAACCTATCCTATGGTACTGTGCCTGAACATAACTGGGAAGTATTAACGTCTGAGTAATTTGATCCAGAAGTCTTCCACAAGGGATCCATATCCCTCAGAAGCAGCAAGAAATATAGTCAGATAATCCCACAGCTGTATATGAAGCTAGTCATATAGGATATTCATTTACTTGATGGTGCATAGGGGGCCCTCCTTTACTCTGCTTCAGCAAGGCAAAAACAGTTTATGCATAGGCTTCCATAACTGTGTTGCTGGTTTCCGATTCTTGTTCTGTGGTACTGTCCAATGTTTATCTCAGACAGCTGTGGTTACTGGGTGCAAATGGCTTGCTGCCATTTATCTAGGGAGTGTGTCTGGACTTCTGACTACTAAGAAATATAATAAGAATGTAATAAGAATATAATCAGTACTGCTAGAACCAGTAGGCAATCTATTTATGGATTTCTAAAATCTTACCTGGTGCAGCAAGCATATTTGACCATTTATTAGATATTTCAGAGGCATCTTGGATCAGTGTCTGATGATCACAGGATCATAGAATTTTTGCAGTTACAAGGCAACTGAGCCTTGAGGCCATTTCTGCCTTTCCATAACCACCCTTGCACTTTGATGGGTCCGATTATCCATTTCACCAGTAATGAGGTTCTTCTAAAGAAGTAGCAGAGCTGCACCAGGTGAAAATTTTGTGCATTTGATAGAGGAATACAGTATTCAAATGGATACAGTCTGAAAAGAACACTCAAAAGAGTGACTCCTCTTTTTTTTTCTTGTTTTTCAACCTTCTGGATGGTTTGAATGCAAGATCGTGGGGGTCCGGGAATTTGCCCTTTCCCAGCTGATGAGTGCTTTCATTCTTGGTATATATATATATATATATATATATATATATATATATATATATATATATATATATATATATATATTATATATATATATATATATATATATATATATATATATATATATATATATATATGTTTAGCAGGGGTTGAGGAATCATTTTAAATATGCTCTAAAAAGATAAATTTTTTTCTGTTCGCTCTTTTAAGCATTCATTGTTTGATGAGACAGTCATTTAAACAACATATGTAGACCATTTTTATAATATAATTGTCTTATGGTGGCAAATACACACCTTCTGGTAATATGGCCTGATGCCCTGCTAATGGAAATTATTTGACCTGTCTTATAGTTTCTAGGACTGCCATTTTTGTTAGCTTTGTTCAACAATATGAATATTATTAGTCTAGGAGGTTGCAAGGGACCTAATGGAGGTCTGGGTGTCCTTGCCTATTGCACTTGCAGAACTTTCAACAACACTTCTGTAATTTCTGTTGTGTTAGCCCCCTCTAACCCTTCATTAAGACTAGTAAAATAAAGATGTTTCCATCTCTGCCTCTCCTCCAAGTCAACAGTTTTTAGCTGGAGAGTATACCAAGATCTGGTACTTTCTGACCATGGTCTGTGCAATGCAGAGCTGTGTGGGAAGGAAGAAAATAGCAGATCCTAAAAAAAATGTTTGCAGCTTAGCCTTCAACATCAGACCTGTTTAAAAATGCAAAGGTTTTACTTTCCTAGTGTTCGCTAAGACTTAAATAGAAATTGTGCAAGTGTGTCCATTTTTATCTCTAGGACAAAGCTGTACTAGTGGTCTTCAGATGATAGGGTAACAGATGATCCTGGTGTCCCCGCTGGAGGTCAGTCATGCTTTTAGCTAACAGCAAAGCTCAGCTTTTGCCGTGAGATGAGTAGTACAACAAAATTAATTTCTAGGATCTCAAAGAATGCTAACTGTCCCAATATGCACCTTGGCATATTTGCTACTAGGAACTACAGCAGTCAAGTTGGTAGTCTGCTCCAAGCTCCCAACAAACTTAACATTATTTATAATGTATTATTGATATTAGTGTACCTTTTAGGACCCTCATCAATCAGTCTTAAGAAAAGGCTCCATGTTAATATTCTATTTAGATTCTTAGTAGCGACTCATATATCCTGATAGGTAATTTCACATACGTAATACTATGGTCTTTGAAGCCTGTTATGTCATGGTGTTTATGCTCTTGTAACACATCTCTTGTACAAGCTCTTATCTTCTCAATTTAAGCAAGTCAGAAGATTCAGGATACTGAACTTGTGCTAGGCTACATTTCCTCAGACTTATGTATATTTCTAAAGACCTACAGCTTTGAGCAACACGCTGTCATCATACTCCTTGAGCTGTGTCATACTTTCATCACAATAACCAGGCATTTCTGTTTAAACATGATTTTTAAATGCAAGCAACTAGCAATATATGTAAAGCAAACAAAAAGCACATGTTATTTAGCTAACTAAATATTATGCTTCATTTTGCAAAAAAAGTCAAAATTCATTGTGGATTTACTCCAGCCTCTCATACTCTGTACGATAAAGTTCACAGTTCCTTTGTGCCTCCTTCATCTTCCACAGATGATATTTCCCACACACTCATTCACTTATAGGTGCCCTTTCCCACCACAAAAGTCTTTTGACACAATTTGCTTTTAGCACTTCACCTGACTGGGGGCTTTCTTCCTCCATTCCTAATCTCTCATACTGTGTTTCTGCCTCTGGCTGGCTGTCTTTCTCAGCCCATGGTTATCTCTCAAGGAGCAGCAGCTCTGCACTTCTTCAGTCAGATGGACACCTTCCACAAACTAAGCTCCAGGGTCTTCTGATATCACTCCTCTGCTCTCTCTCTCTTTCTCTCTCTCTCTCAGGGTGTCTCTGGCTTCTTTTTAAAATGAGGCCTTTGATAAGGTCTTCTGGCGGATTTCCCTCTTACATGAAATATATTTGGCAGTAGAAGGGGCTGTCATTATGCCGCAGTTGTTATACACATGGCCTTAAAGAATGTTCAGTTTGCAAATACTGGACTGGCAGGGCCTGGCCTTGTTATGTACAGAGATAAAGCCCTGAGTTCATAGGGTCATAAGTAAACACTCTACTATCAGTCTGCAGACACAAGACCATACAGTAACCAGAGGTCATAATCAAACCTTGTGCATTGTATTTGTGAAGTGAAAACCTCAAACATTATGCCGAACTCTCATCTGAAATTGTCAGCAATTGGATTTGAACTCTGTACTAGCTGTCCTTTTTCTTTAAGTTCATTGCACTTACACCTTGTGCCACTGAGAAGGTTTAAGTGTACCCCAGGCATCTCATACTTGATTAGTACCACATGTGCTGGAGGGGCTGGTTGGGGTCGATTAGATTGAGCCATTAGTGTTGGCGCCATCAAACTTGGAAGAAGGATACAATTCAGTTTGCTGCATTGTTGACACTTGCACAAGCTCAGGTACATCTGCCACAGCAATGACCTTAACAATCCAACCATGTCCAGTGCTGTACCTTACAGCTAGGATACTCAGCACCAATGATAGCATGACTGTACCTCCTATTAAGATTTATGGAAAAAGCAAGCAAGCTTCTGACAGGGGAGGAAGTTAGGATAATCCAAGCAATCTGCAGACTCAGATGCTGACTCTCACTTCTAATAGGGGAACAAGATAGCTGATTATGTTCTATAGTAAAGAAACAAATTGTCTACACGACTCCTGTTCTAACGGTAAAGTCTGACCCTTTCCCTGATGGAGGAATTTTTGAGCCAGTTGGGTGCAGGAAGAGGGAAGCCATTCTGCTTATCTAGCAGGCATCCCCCCAAAGAAGCAGCACATACTAGTCAGTATCGCTATGGAAGCAAATTAAGCCCAGGACCATATAAACTCACTTATTAGCTAAAGAACTTCATCCACTGTGTTTGAATAAGACAATAGCATTTGATAATGTATCTTTTGAACTTACTGTGTGCACGCACGTGCACACACACACACACACATATATATATATATCTATATATATATATATATATATATATATATATATATGTATATATATATATATATATATATATATATATATATATATATATATATATATATATATATATATATTGAACATGAGAACTAAAAACAGGCAAGCACATTCACTGATGATATACTTATTCAAATTTGAATTTAAATTAATGGGTGGTAAAATTGCATGATGTGATGAATTAGAGCACAAGTGAACAAGCCATTGGGAGGAACTCAAGAGTTTCTTCATAGGAGAACATTGTCTTCTTGAGGATTCAGGATATGACTGGTAAATAATATCCTCTGCTGTTGCTATTTTATTTATCTCCACCATGCTCACTGGCTCCACTAATTTTAACAAGTTGCCCATTTGTCCCACCAGGCGCAAGATCCGAGAATTCCTTGGTTAGAAAAGAGTCTGCAACCCCTTCATTCTTCCCCAGGGTGCCTAATCAGACCATTCATTTCCCCTATAGCAAGAGTCAGGTGGTATGGAACAGACCAAATTCAAGGTCTGATGAAGTAGCCTACCATCCGCCCCTGTATATCACCCACTCCCTGTGACAGCTGTTACAATCTCCGTTCAGTGTCAAGCGTGCCTCCACATGATGACTTCCCAAGCCATTGTGCTTGAGCAGTGGCAGCTTGCTCAGTAATTCCATGCTGTGTAACACCTCATGCTCCCTCTAGGTGTCACCAAGTTGCAAACAAGAAGACCCCCACCTCCCCCGATGGGCATCTCAGTGGTGTCTACTCATTCTCTTCCTCCCTGTTGTAACCATTCAGCATCAAAGCCACTAAGTGAATCCAGGTGTTTTGTGTTCTAAATTATTTTTACTACAGTGTCAGGTTATGTAGCACTGCATTGAAAGGTTACAAAAGATTACTTGTGTCATGAATTCATTTTTCCTCTCAAACTTTATATAAATATGATACTGTGAGGCTATTACAGGCAACTTTTTCTAAGTAATTGCCACTTATCAAAACTTGTTGTCCTTTTTTTAAGCTGTAATGAAGGTACACAAAACAGTTCTAAATGCCAAAATGTGTGTTACAGCACTGCGAAGAATGATAAAGTAAATGTATAAAAAAGAAGAGAAATAGAGAGAAAGAACAAGGACAAATAGACTAAATAAATTCACTTCTGATAGGAGATGTCTTAAAGTAAATGTAATTTGAAAGTTATGTTGTACTACTTAGACAAAAGAAAGCATTAAGGAAATTAGATTTGTATTTCTGGAAACTAAACTTTTAGTGGCCATAGTTGCTAATGAAACATCTTTAGATCAGAATGGGTTTAAGTACTAAATGCAGTTTAGGGGTATCACTTGCCTTTGGTACAGGATGATTAGAAAGCTATGGGTTCTATTCCCACAATAGGTGATTGGATTAATTTATCCATTGCTGAGACTACATTGCAGCATTAGAGGGTGCTGCTCTTCTGAGTGTGCTTATCTTTGGATGTGATACTAAACTGAGGCACAATCTGTCTGATTTGATATCAGGCTTAAAAACAAGATGTGAGCACACCAACAAAGCTGAGAAAAAGCCAAAAAACGTTCCCAACATGAATATCAGAAACAAAGTCCTTACAAATGCATTGGCAGTACATATGGCTAAAAGAGGGCATAATGTCTTCCATTTTAGAGTTTTACAACTGGATAAACCTGGTATGAGAAGAGGTAATGTGAATAATTACTTGGAGAATTTGGAAGTGAAATGGATTATAATTTTGCAAGCACATAAAGTTCCAGGGCTTACTGGTAGTATTCCTTTAAGGCCAGCTTTAATTAGCAGAAGGTGAACTTGATTTTTTTAATTATATGTGATTTTAACTTGTATAAGTGTTTTACTTTGAATTGCTTTTTATATGGATCTGATGAAGCAGTAACCCCACAAAAGCGCTCATCCTTTTGTAATAAAGAAGTGTTTTAGGACATTTTTTGGCTTTTTCTCAGCTTTGTTGGTGTACTCACATCTTGTTTTTAAGACTGGATTTTTATTGTTTGTGAGCCACCTTTGGCAGGAGTGTGTATTGTTATTTCATTTTGATTTGATATCAGCACTGGTGGATGCAAAATATCTCATTAACACTTAATGACATTATTGCAAAGCTGTAAACAATAAATAATTCATTTGAAAACACTCTGGCTTATAAAGGTGAAATAATCAGAAAAGAATAAAAAGAACAATAATAAATAATTCATCCCCAACTCCTTTGTCCATTATGAAAGTTTTAGTCAACACATAACTTCTGTCAATGTGTTATTATGTAATACTTCTTAGCAACTTGCATATATCCTTCACACTCTCTTACCCGTAACCAGGTCACTGGTAGGCATAATAAATCCTTTCCTTACCACCAGCAGTTGACAAAGGTAAACCAACTGGAACAGTTTTTCTGGCATATTTTATTGCTTATTTTGCTCTTGTTTAGTATCCTCCTAACAGCATGTTAGAAGACAACAAATTATGAGCCTTTATGTAATCAAATATTTCACAAGACAACCTCAACAGAAGTAGATGGAGTTCCTGAATGCTAGGCCTTTGGACTTTTACTGTTCACACAGTTTACTAACTTGTCATCTCTAATGTAAAACATTTATTCAGATTATTTTGAAATGGGCCCTCATTCTCCAGCATATATTTTCACATACACGATGTTTAATAAGACATGTATATTTATATCTCAGTCTTCCGTGAGCTAATCCAGCAAAATACACTTGGAAGCCTATGAATGTAAAAACAAAGGTGTCCTGAGTCATAACATCATGAGAAGATATAAATGCGGCTGTCCATCAAGGCTTAGATACTCCCATCTAAACTGTACCCAAAATTTAGTGTTGCAATTAATAAGGGGACTGGGTAATCCAGGTTTATATGCCACATCGAAACTGTACCCTCAATTAAAGCAGCAATGAATATAGCAATTGGGTGAATGGAGGTGCAGGATTCAGTCTGGCAGATGTATCCTGTCATTTATACCACCATCAGGAAACATAAGCATTCATTCTCATTGGGATTCTGCTTTGACGTTTTTTTTTCAATTTACTTTCTTACTTTAACTTTATAGGTAGAGTAGTCCAAACTGATCTTTTCAAGGCCTTTAGACCTCAATGTAAATAGAGTTACATAGGACAAATTAAGACAATCAATATAATGTAAGCATAAAACAAAGTACAGTTAATATAAAATGAACATAACATGACAAAGATCAACTAAGTATTTTTATTTTATGCACAGTAGTTTAAAGATAGCATTGCCTTATCTTCCATGCCAAAAGACCAAATTCAGAAAGACCAATGGCTGAAGTGTAAAATGTTAAAAATGTCACTGTGTAACAATATATTGAAGCACTAGATGTCAGCAACAGTAGTCTGTTATTTTGTAACTCCGTAAAACTTGCAGCATGAGATTGCAATCTACACCAACTTCCCTGCCCTTTTTCAGTTGTAAACAAGACAAGATTTAATCTCATCAAGTATATTTCCCTGAGCTGTATCTCATCAATCATGATTTCCATCAGAGAATCAAAGCCAGTACAGTTTATATTAGTGAGCCAGCAGTAATTAAAAGATTCTGGGCTTTTCAGTCTTCCCTGAAGTTGTGTTCGCCTGTACTTAGTATACATAAATAAAAGGGGTGTGGCTTGCAAATCTCCCACATGGAAGGGGCACGGTAATTCCTCACCGCACAAAGGGTTCTTTTTTTCTTTTTGTCTGGTTGGAGTTCTTTATATGGTTTGCTTTGTCTGGCTAAAACTACACCCACTGTGGACTCATCCAGATGTAGCAGAACCTTTTCTGCTGATATAGTGAACTGTAATATCAAAACTAAAGGTGACTACACGTTGAACGAACTTTACAAAAACTTTCATTAAACAAAGGTAATGAAAAACAAAGTAATTGTAGTTATGTAATTCAGAAACTATTTCATATGAAAAGTACTCTGAGGATGTAAGGGGCAAAATGAAGTATTGGGGACAAAATTAAGCATTCCAAGTAAAGATCAGCCCCTATGAAGCCAGAAGTAAGTGTGTTAATACATAGAACTAAACACTGGCACAGAAAAAAGTGGCAGAATCAGACTAATATTATATTTTAGATTAGATGAAATAGTCAGCAAGACTGTCAGAACCCAGAAATGATCATAAAACATACAATGAATGCAAATTATGAGCCCAAGCACTGCCAAATAAGCAGAGAAGAAAACTTACAAAAATACCTTACTTTGCAAAAATTAAAGAATATTCCTTGATGTCTGAACAACTCCAGTCAGTTCATGGAAAACTCAAGACTAAACATGTGAACTAAATTGCCATCATAGTGATATATGCAACAACAACTACTTATAATACAGTTAACCCTTTAACTACTGAGCATTTTCAGATCTGTCACCTGAGTATTGCCTGCTACTGGCTATTTTAGATATTTGATTTAAAAGTCCAGATCTGCAAAATGGTTTACCATTTATTCATGAAACATTCATGGAATGTTACTGGCATAAGTATTTATAAAAACAGCACTGAGCTTTTAAATTTTACTGAAAAAATAAACTGTTTAATTTAATTTTATGTTTCATTGTATACAAGTATGAATACACTCCTTTTAGCATTGAAATCAAACAAACATTATTGTTGCTAGTGGATTTTATTTATTTTAAGTCTAAAGAAGCTGAAAGCTATACCAATTTGTTTTTGGCTGTTTTATAAATGATTCTTTCAGTCAAATTATAAATGCCATTCTTGTCCAAGTTCCACTAAGATTCTCTATCTGCTTCTTCAATATATTCTTATGAAATTTCGAGAAAAGATGTCTAGGTAATCACGTTTTTATATTTTGTACAGATTTTATTGAAAGTAGGCAAGAGAATTTCAAATATGGGTGTGTGTTGGGGAGGCAGAGCTGGGAAGGCAGCTGCTTAAATATGGAACTCCCAATGTTCTTTGTGTTACACTGTTGCAGTCATCACATTTGGGTTATCCCTGCCAGGGTAGCCCTCGGCCGGCCCGAATACCAGAGACTTAGTATTTCTGTGTCGGTTGCTGTCGATTGAGGACTGACATCAGGTCATAAGTGGTATAAAGTAAGGGAGCCAATGCCATTACATCAGTCTTTCTTGCCGTGGAGCCCGAACCAGAAGTAGTTTGCATGCGTGCCGGTCGGCTGCTACCTGAGTTTTGTTTCCGAATTGAAGTTGAAGTCTTCTAAAGCTAAGTACCCCATTGGGGATCCTTTTTTCTTGCACTAACGAATGTCAGAAAAAGTTAATAACTGTCTCACCTGTGGAAAGCAAATACCACACCGAGACTTCCACTCTTACTGCTTCACTTGTCTAGGCCCAGACACGACGTTCCCTGTTGTCGCTTCTGTACTTTGTTTAACGTCAGAACTATTTGTCATCGGGCCCTTATTGTAGCCAGATATTTTCATTTACAGTCCCTGAATTCCGATATGGCTTTGGTAAGACATCTGACAGCAGATCTTCTGAAAAAAACATAAAGATAAAGACAGAGACAGACCGCACAGGTCCAAACCTTTTGACAATGCTTCCATTAAGCTAGTCGTCAGTACTTAGTTAGTGAGGCACTTTCCCAGCCCCTGATGCCCGCTTCAGTTGATTCACAAGCCGCTACTGAGACCTTTCGGAGTCCGGTATGCCGCAAAACTCTTCTTCGTCTAAGGATCCTGCGGTTGTCTCTACCTTGGATGGGTCCAGAGTTGCTGAGCAGGCACCGGCTTCTGAGGAAGTCCTTTGCACCACCGAATCTCAACACAAACAGAAGTCTTCTTTCGCGACAACCATTCTTTTGAAAACAACTGAGTTCCTTAGGCCCAGGATTCAAACCACACCCAAGAAACCCACTACCCACTCTCAGGCGCCTGCTACCTTGCCTCACTCTCAAATGCTTCAAATGGCAGAAGACCTTATCATGCTGATCAGGGGAAGCCAAGATACCTTCTCAAAAAGAAAAAGAGATCTGTCCCCAGTAGTTTTGTTTGAACAAGAGTCAGATGAATCTGATGCATCTAACTATGAAGACATGCGGCCCCTCTCCACTTATGAGGATTCTGATGCAGAGGAATCCATTCCTTCAGCCTCTCCCCCAGATGATTTTTCCTTTGGGGAAACCCTGCATACTTTAAGGGAGCATTTCCAATGGGAGAGTCAGGACCACCCACAGTCTAAAAAGAGACTCGGAATTCCTAGATATTCCGCAACACAGACCCTTGCCCATCCCCCCCAGTCCTGGATGTGGTGGGTGATATTTTCCTTGAATCCAGCTTGATTCCTGACCTCCTGCTCCCAGGAAACCAGACAGGTACTACAGAGTCCCTGACTCACACAAATATCTTTTTAAAAATCCAACAGCTGACCCAGAGGTCATTTCTCAAGGGCCAAAAGGGATTAAAGCAACCTGTGCAAGAATCCCACCCCCCTCAGACAGGGATTCCAGAGCATTGGACAGATGGGGTAAAAAAGTATACACCTCAGATACTCTTGCTATCGAGGCACTAAATTGTCAGTTCCATATGCTTAAATATCAGCAACATACCTTGGAGCTCCTTAAGCAAAAAATGTCCTCCTTTCCTGCTTGGGCAGAATCTAAAGATTTACAAGACTTAATGCAGTCAAGTAACTAAACACATTTTGCACTGTGGTTTTGAAACTTTAGAAGCTTCTTGCAGGGCAGCAGTCACAGGATCTGTCATTAGAAGACATGCATGGCTTAAGAAACAATCCCTGCCAGACCATGTCAAATCGAAATTGTTGGATGCACCCTTGTACAAAGATAATTTATTTGGCACTAAGGCAGAAGAGGTCTTAAAAAAGATGGAAGAAAAAGAAAAATCCATGCAAACAGTTAAAGATTTCTTACAGGTCCAGCCCCCTAGGTTCAGCAGGCATTTTCCCTCTAAGCACTGGTCCTTTCCTGCTCCAAGTAAACAGGACCAGCCTAGGCCCCATGGGAACAGACCCCCACCCCCCAGACAGCAGCCCCAAGGAATGCAGAGATCGAAACAGTGGACTACCTCAACTTCAAAACCAGGGAGTTCTAAGCCACCCCCTTGTGATAAGAACTCACAATGACTCACCTCCTCCCAACCTCCCCTCTGCCCACCTTCAATTACCCCTAGGAGGAAAACTCTCCTTTCACTCAAGCACCTGGGCCATCATTAACAAGGACCAATGGGTTTTGAACATTCTGCCTCAGGGATACAAATTCTCTTTCCTCACCCTTCTAACCCCAAAAGGGTTCCCAGATCTACCACCAAGTCAGTGTGCAAAGGCTCAAAAGAAAATCCATTCCCTGCTCTCTTTGATGGCAGTAGAGCACATTCCTGCAGAACAGATAGGCCAAGGCTTCTACTCCAGACTTTTTCTGGTGCCCAGAAAAGAGGGCACCTGGTGCTCCATCCTCAATCTATCCATTCTAAACACCTTCCTGGTGATCCCAAAATTCAGAATGCTCACCCTCCAGCAGCTGCTTCCCATGCTCTCCAGGGATGCTTGGATAGCCACCCTGGATCTAAAAGAGGCCTACCTCCACATTCCTATCAGTAAGTCATGCAGAAAATATCTCCGCTTCAGGGCAGGCTCTCAACACTTTCAGTTCTCTGCACTTCCCTTTGGTTTATCTACTGCTACCAGAGTTTTCACAAAATGCCTGGCTCCAGCCATTGCCTTTTGCAGTTAAAGAAATATTAATATAATCTACCCCTACTTAGATGACTGCCTTATTCAGCCAGACAGCCAGGAAAAGCTGCTCAAACACCTTGCCTTTGTAAAGAGCCTACTAACCTCCCTAGGATACACAATCAGCGAAAATAAATCAAAACAGGTGCCCACCCAAAGGATAATCTTCCTGGGAGCAAGTCTGGACACATCATCCCAGATGGCATGCCTTACACCAGACCAACAAACTTTCCTGTCAGCCTACTTCTCTCAACTGGCCACCAGGCCCCAGCTTTCTGCAAGGAAAATACTGCAAGCCCTGGGGTTCATGGCATCTTGCATACTCCTCATTCCATATGCCAGACTGCATATGAGGAAACTTCAAAGGTACCTAAAGAGCCTTTGGTGTCAACACTCTCAAGACCTGGAAACTCTTCTACCTATAATTCCTTGCCTCAGAAAGAAATTTGTTTGGTGGACAACAGCATGCTCTCACAACAAGGGACTGCCCTACTCCCCACACCCCACCACCCAGACCCTCACCACAGATGCATCAGACCATGCTTGGGGTGCACACCTGGACGGCAGGTGCATACAGGGCCAATGGAGCCCACAGCAAATCCCCCTGCACATCAATCAAAAAGATGATGGCTGAGCAGCATGCTTTGATAGCTTTCAAACCCTTTCTCTCTCCAGGGGCTCTCCTGATCAAAACAGACAACACCACTGTGATGCGGTACATCAACAAGCAGGGAGGGACTCACTCCTACCCTCTATGCAGGCTGGCCATGACCCTTTGGCTCACAGCCTCTTCCATGCAACTACACCTGTTAGCACAATACCTACCAGGCTCTTTCAATTCCCTGGCAGACCAATTAAGCAGAAACCTTTTGGACCCACACGAGTGGCAGCTCAACAGAAGTACCTTCTTCCTAATAACTCAGAAATGGGGAACCCTGAATGTTGACCTCTTTGCCTCCCACACCAACCATCAGCTCAGCAAAATTTGCACCAGGGAGTATCACTGCATAGCTTGGAAAGTGGATGCCCTGTCCTTTCCCTGGGTCAACCTCTCGGTCTATGCCTTTCCTCCCTTTCCTCTTATCCCCTGGGTACTGCTCAAAATAAGGGATGAAAAAACAAGGCCCATTCTTATATCGCCAGACTAACCCCGACAGCACTGATACCCCTTGCTGCACAGCCTGTCCCCACTGCCTCCATGGCATCTACCTCAGATTCCAAACCTACTAACCCAGAGGGAAGGGGAATTCATGCATTCCCAATTGCAGACACTCAGTTTGGCAGCTTGGTTTATTCTCTAACCCCTAACCAATCTGCCATCCTCAGTAAACAGGTTCTGGATGTTATCCATGAGGCCAGATGCCCTAGCACCAGAAAGTCTTATGCAGATAAATAGAAAAGGTTCTGCACCTGGATCCAGGCTAAGGGGGCCAGTACGGCACAGCCCTCCATCCCTCTCATCCTGGATTACTTAGCTGACCTACTACACAGTGGTCTGTCTTTCTCCTCTATAAAAATTCATGCCTCTGCTATTTCTGCTCACTTTCCCACTGAGCAGCCACATTTCTCACACTCTTTGATCAAACAGTCCCTCAGAGGGGCTAGCAATTTGAGGCCCCCCAGAACGGCACCAACACCGGCTTGGGACCTTAACTTTGTCTTGGAAAAGCTCACCCTGCCTCCTTTCAAACCAGCTTCTTGAGCAGCTTTCCTCAGAGGAGTCCCCACCAGGGACATCCTGGAGGCTGCCACCTGGACATCTGTTCACACTTTTACCAAGCATTACCACCTGCCTCTCTTCTCCAAATTCAGGGCAGGGTTTGCCTCTGCAGTCTTACAAGACATCCTAGCCAGCCCATAGCTTCCTTGACTGCCTCCACCCATTTCTTCAGCTATGGGAATCTACCCAAATGTGATGATTGCACCAGTGAAATATGAAGAACATAGTACAGTTGAGTACACTTACCATAAATGTAGATGTTCGAGTGTATTCACTGTTGCAGTCCTGGTTTCCCTCCCTCCATTCTGCCCCACCTTTTTTCCCCTCTTTCTCCTTTTGTTACCTTTCTTCTTTGTTGTTCTCCTTTCCTTACAAGGGACATATTGGTATTTATTTTCCACTGGTGGGTTCTTCCACCAGAACCTGGCCTCCTACTTTGAGGGCTCATGACAGGTTAGGGCAAGAAAAACTGATGTAATGGCGTCAGCTGCCTTACTTTATACCACTGACGACCTGACGTCAGTCGTCAAGCGACAGCAACTGACACAGTCTCTGGTATTCAGACCAGCCAAGGGCTACCCTGGCAGGGATAACCCAAATGTGATGACTGCAATAATGAATACACTTGAACATCTACATTTATGGTAAGTATACACATCTGTACTTTCTTGAGTCCATTCTTGCCTTCTGTGCTAATAACTGCTTCTTGTAAATGTCATTGTTAGCTATTACCTTTCACTAACTACTAATATATTGTACTGCTCCCCTGGTGCTTGCAAACCTGGTCTTCAGGGTGATCTGAGATCCTCCTTCAGTGCATATGATGGAATATGCTTCATGGTATAAATACAGGCAATGTGGAACCAAAATTTGATACCCTGTCTTCTTAATTAAATTGTGTTCTTGAAGACACTGCAGAAATAAAATCACTGTCAGTAAAGAACTCAGAGCAGATAAGCAGAGCAGCTGCAAGTGCAATTAAGTGAAGCATTGAGGGAAATTGCGGCTGTATGTGAAAAGGACCGCCTTGCAGAAATGGGCAGAGGTGGATAATCGAGGAAAATTACTTGCTTATAGATTAAGGCAACAAAGGGCACTGACTAGAATAGGCTGTATACAAATGACAACACTCAGCTGGGTGCCTGACCCTGTTTAAGAAACAAAGAATTTGCTCTGTTTTATCAAGAGCTTTATAAGACTTGCACTGGCCCCTCTGCCCTCCCAGATAGTTACACAGACCTATTTTCCCACAAGTTGAGATAGCCCTTAACACCATGTCGGTTGGTTAGATTACAGAACAAGAAATCTGGGCAGTTGTTACTAGTTCACCATCCAGGTAAGCTTTCTGCCTTGAAGGATTGAATACCACTCTATACAAGGCTCTCAAAGAACAACTAATGCCAGTCCTTATCAGTCTGTTTTAACACTCTTAGCTTGACAATATGGCATCATGAATGAGGGAATCAAGAATAGTCATCCTCCAAAACCCAGGAAACCAGGGAAAGATAAGTTCCATTTGGACCTATCAAGAATAGTCATCCTCAAAAACCCAGGAAACCAGGGAAAGATAAGTCCCATTTGGACCTATCAAGAATAGTCATCCCCCAAAACCCAGGAAACCAGGGAAAGAGAAGTCCCATTTGGACCTATCAAGAATAGTCATCCTCCAAAACCCAGGAAACCAGGGAAAGAGAAGTCCCATTTGGACCTATCAAGAATAGTCATCCTCCAAAACCCAGGAAACCAGGGAAAGAGAAGTCCCATTTGGACCTATCAAGAATAGTCATCCTCCAAAACCCAGGAAACCAAGGAAAGATAAGTCCCATTTGGACCTATCAAGAATAGTCATCCTCCAAAACCCAGGAAACCAGGGAAAGATAAGTCCCATTTGGACCTATCAAGAATAGTCATCCTCCAAAACCCAGGAAACCAGGGAAAGATAAGTCCCATTTGGACCTATCAAGAATAGTCATCCTCCAAAACCCAGGAAACCAGGGAAAGATACGTTCCATTTGGACCTATCAAGAATAGTCATCCTCCAAAACCCAGGAAACCAGGGAAAGATACGTTCCATTTGGACCTATCAAGAATAGTCATCCTCCAAAACCCAGGAAACCAGGGAAAGATAAGTCCCATTTGGACCTATCAAGAATAGTCATCCTCCAAAACCCAGGAAACCAGGGAGAGATATGTTCCATTTGGACCTATCAAGAATAGTCATCCTCCAAAACCCAGGAAACCAGGGAAAGATAAGTCCCATTTGGACCTATCAAGAATAGTCATCCTCCAAAACCCAGGAAATCAGGGAAAGATAAGTCCCATTTGGACCTATCAAGAATAGTCATCCTCCAAAACCCAGGAAACCAGGGAAAGATAAGTCCCATTTGGACCTATCAAGAATAGTCATCCTCCAAAACCCAGGAAACCAGGGAAAGATACGTTCCATTTGGACCTATCAAGAATAGTCATCCTCCAAAACCCAGGAAACCAGGGAAAGAAGTTCCATTTGGACCTATCAAGAATAGTCATCCTCCAAAACCCAGGAAACCAGGGAAAGATAAGTTCCATTTGGACCTATCAAGAATAGTCATCCTCCAAAACCCAGGAAACCAGGGAAAGAGAAGTTCCATTTGGACCTATCAAGAATAGTCATCCTCCAAAACCCAGGAAACCAGGGAAAGATACGTTCCATTTGGACCTATCAAGAATAGTCATCCTCCAAAACCCAGGAAACCAGGGAAAGAGAAGTTCCATTTGGACCTATCAAGAATAGTCATCCTCCAAAACCCAGGAAACCAGGGAAAGATAAGTCCCATTTGGACCTATCAAGAATAGTCATCCTCCAAAACCCAGGAAACCAGGGAAAGATACGTTCCATTTGGACCTATCAAGAATAGTCATCCTCCAAAACCCAGGAAACCAGGGAAAGATAAGTCCCATTTGGACCTATCAAGAATAATCATCCTCCAAAACCCAGGAAACCAGGGAAAGATACGTTCCATTTGGACCTATCAAGAATAGTCATCCTCCAAAACCCAGGAAACCAGGGAAAGATAAGTCTCATTTGGACCTATCAAGAATAGTCATCCTCCAAAACCCAGGAAACCAGGGAAAGATAAGTTCCATTTGGACCTATCAAGAATAGTCATCCTCCAAAACCCAGGAAACCAGGGAAAGAGAAGTTCCATTTGGACCTATCAAGAATAGTCATCCTCCAAAACCCAGGAAACCAGGGAAAGATAAGTTCCATTTGGACCTATCAAGAATAGTCATCCTCCAAAACCCAGGAAACCAGGGAAAGAGAAGTTCCATTTGGACCTATCAAGAATAGTCATTCCCCCAAAACCCAGGAAACCAGGGAAAGATACGTTCCATTTGGACCTATCAAGAATAGTCATCCTCCAAAACCCAGGAAACCAGGGAAAGAGAAGTTCCATTTGGACCTATCAAGAATAGTCATCCTCCAAAACCCAGGAAACCAGGGAAAGATAAGTCCCATTTGGACCTATCAAGAATAGTCATCCTCCAAAACCCAGGAAACCAGGGAAAGAGAAGTTCCATTTGGACCTAATAACATCTCTCCAAATACTGTTTTACCCCAGGCTTCTTGCTTGGTAAGACAGCTTCCTATCCCAACAATGAACAACTGGCTTAAAAAGCTGATATTCATAACAATCCAGTTTGTTTGAAGTGGAAAAAGGCATAGCTTCACATTGTCAGCATTAATGCTCTCTTTAAGATGCAGGGGAGCTGGTTTACTGGATATCTGCTGTGTAGCAGAGGAAACAGCAGTCCACTATACATCAACCCTTCACTACGTGATATTCCGTTATGGGTGGCTGTAAAAGCCTGTCTTCTAGGCAGTAAAATGAATACAATCCTTACAATTATTTATTTATTTTACATTTGTTAACCGGGGTTGTCTGACTGAGCCAAAAAAGGCCTTTTTCAGCAGAGGCCCGGGGAGAAAAGCTCCACATAGAAAAATTACAGATACATTTAGATATTTAGACATGATCAGTATACATACAAATTACAATAGACATGTTTTTACAGTAGTATGCAGCACATCAACAGTTACAGTGGAGAGAACAAACAAGAAAATATTGATTTAAAAATAAAGGTAATTAATAGATTTGTGGTATACAGCTGAAATTTTGAACATAGGTAGAATACATATATAGTACACAGGTACAGTACATACAGTGAACATTAGCCAGTGTTTGTGAGTAAGAGTGAAAACTATTATATTATATATTGTACATTCTACAAGACAACCCACTCACAACACTTATAAGGCTGGCTTACCCTAGCCGTAACTCACAAATCTTTAAAGAAATTTTATAAGCTGAATCCATATCTAGACCTTTGCATTCAAATGTTCCCATCTGGTACAACCCACTGTTGAAGATCAAAGTGAATTTAACCCTGTGGATGTCATGAACAGCAAATGCAGTAGCTCAGCAGCTAGGAGAGACTGATGGAAATACACAAATCTTTTCTTCATTTACTCATCTACATGTCCGCTATCAGCTTCCTTTCACTGACTTTTGGAAGTACTTGTGACTAAGGCATGCCCATTTCTATCTGGAATTTATGTTGTTGTGTCTTTCGGCTTTTCCTGGTTAGGGGTTGCCACAGCGGAACTCCAGTCTGCTAATGATTGGTAGTTGATTTTTACATGCCGAGTTACCAGCCCTGACACACAACCTTCAACGAAGGTACGCCCATTCACGCATGTCTCCATGCTGAAGACACTCTAGCTGAGAATCAAACCGGACAGCGTCTTACTGTGAGGCGACAATGCTACCACAGCACCACTACCCTGGGAATTTATAATTAATATTAAAAAAAGCTCACTTTATCTCCTTTTAAAATGAAACACAAGGCAGATCTTAACTTCATATCAAAGAAGAATATTTGAGATTCAGCCCTTGTGTTTGAAGCTACCTTAATTTTCTTTTTTTCAGCAGAATATTACATTTGTTGCCAAAATTAACCATGAAAACTAACTTGAATTTATGTTTGAATTTACCTGTATTTTTTCTAGAATGCTCAATTAGAGGAGTTTGTCTGTTACACTGATTAGATATTCATAGACAATTGTGATTCTCTTTAAAAAAGACAAAGACAGCAAGAACAACCTCTTAATTGTTTGTTTTGTATACCCCAAGCATGCTGAGTTCTAAAGTCTCCAAGGAAATATTGTCTTAGTGGCTATAAGAAATTATGACATTTGGTATGCACGATACAATGAAGCACTTCTAGCTAAGCCTGCTGCACATTCCGTCAGGATAGTAGCATCCTCTAATACTTTCTGAAAGATCACCTCACTAGATGATGATTGTGCAGCTCTAACATGGGCTTCTCTGATACTTTCTCAAGACACTGTAAGCTGGACGTGCTCTCTGGGTCTAGGTCTCCCTTTGGGGATACCATCTTCCACAGAATACTTTCTTGATGAGGATGAGCTATGGACCCTGTCCTAATGGCTGAAGAGGATGAACAACATAACTTCAGTTAGGAAAGGTATATACTTAGTATAACAATAGATCTGAGTGATAGATGTCTATCCTCTTTAATAACGTCATCTGTCTTTTCCTCCTACCTGTGATGTGAGGCCTGTGGGAGAATGGATTTGAAGTCGTAAGTATGGAGTTTTTAGATTTTTCATTCACTCTCCTTTAAGTAGCAGTCTATAAATTTAGAGATAAGAGAGAAGTATAGAGCCTTATGGGATTGGGAGAGTAATTGAAGTTCTGGGTAAAATCTCAATGCCAAGCTCACTGGAGCCTATAGCTAAACCCCGATGGCTAAAGAGGGTAGACACAGATCATTTCTCTGCACATGTTATGTACACATCTATTTCTATGTACAGATACTGTATAAAAATAAATATACACATGCGTACACGAGTGTGTGTGTGTGTGTGTGTGTGTGTGTGTGTGTGTGTGTGTGTGTGTGTGTGTGTGTGTGTGTGTGTGTGTGTGTGTGTGTGTGTGTGTGTGTGTGTGTGTGTGTGTGTGCGTGTGTGTGTGTGTGTGTGTGTGTGTGTGTGTGTGTGTGTGTGTGTGTGTGTGTGTGTGTGTGTATACATGTCTACCTTCCATGTGCACCTAAATGTATTCCCGTGTTAGTACACATTGGGCCTTCATTTTAATGGCAGACCAATTCACTACCCATTTCTTAGAAAGATTAACTTTGCTATTAAGCAATGTCAATTTTTAGCTATCTTGAACAGAGTACTTGCCTCTGATCTGCCTTGGCACTGTTATTTTTACCTGGAATATGAACTGACTACAAGCTGCCGCTTGCACTACTGCCTTCTGCCATCTTCTGCAGTATTGTGTCAGCTTGCTGTGTTGGAGCATGTCTTCTGCAGTTTTGTTATAATGGTATGTATAACTGCATGTAGGAATATACTTCACTTCTTGTGCATACTGGCCCCACACATTGTTTACCTCATCTAAGAATACCATCCATCATGTCATTTTTGACTTTTGTCACACTAAATCTTTTTAGAGGTAGCTTACCATTTTATAGTCGCTACTAAGCTCACGAACAAGATCATGAAGAAGCTCAGACACTTTATCCAGTATTGGTGGGAGGCTAACAGATTTTCCCCATTAAGAAGATGTTCTCCAATATACCAGTTTTCCATATTGGTTTTAATGGCTGTTAGGGAAGCACTCTGCTGCATATGCAAGGGCAGGCATTTCCACTGGTTTTATTTTAGTGAAGGAATTCAGAGAGTGCTGCTACATCATTCACAGCATAATGGAAGGCCAAGCAGAGATCGCCCCACAGCAGCACATATGACTGAGGAAAGGAGCGGGGCTTTGAGTCTTTCAGAGTAGCTAAGCAGTAGAGACCTGAAATATTTTTTGTGAGGAAAGCCTCAGATCTTTCAAGTTGGTTTAGGTACTTCACAAGTCACGTACTGAAGTGGACATTATAGTCAATGATGGACATAATAAGGGAAGAAGTAAGTGAAACTGTACCTTATTTCAACATTAAGGAGATGTCGTGAAGGATAAGTTGTGCAAGTTGTGCAACATAGAAGGATTGTCTAACCACCACAGAGATATATCAGTCAAAGCAGAGTCTGTAGGTACCCACATCTCTGATGACAGTATTGGATTTAAGCAGAATGTTATCTGTATGGCAAGTGGTAGTGATGCTAGATTTACCATATAAACTGTACTGCATTGCTTGTAAATAATGATTGTCATTGATTAATATACCAAGTATCTGTTTGGTCCTGACCTTGCTGGAGAATTTGAGTATCAGAATAGGGTTTGATAATCCCCTCCAGTTTACAGTTATCAGCAGATGTTGTTAGCCATTGTCCCATAGTATCAGTATTCATGGCAGCACAGTTTATAACAATGAGAAGGACCAGAAGACAGCCCTCTGGATAGTACTGGTGACATTTTTCAGTCTAGACCAAATATCCATGACTGTAATGGTACAGATTATGTCAGATAGCCATTTATCTATTTCTCCAGTTAACTATATATGGGTTAATATTGAGCTGGGAAAGTTTATCAGTAAATTCAGCATGGAGAAGAGTGTAGAAGGCTTGGCAAGATAGGCAGTGTGTAGCGTATGTCCCTTGTCTGTAGAGTCAATAACCATTTCAAAAACCTCAAGTCAGGTTGAGCAGGCATGCTGTACCCATTACAAACACAAATTGGTGTGTATCCTGCTATATAGGGTTGTCTATATCATAGTTTGGTAGTTCATCTATAATACATTCCATACTCTTACAATTATCCGCGGTGGTACAGTGGTAGTGTTGTTGCCTCACAGCAAGAGGTTCTCCTGTTCGATTCTCAGCTGGAGTGCAGGGAGCACCTTTTGTGTGGAGTCTGCATGTCCTCCCCGCTGTTGGGTGGGCATTCAAAAAACATGCGTAAATGGGCATACCTTCATTGAAGGTTGAACGTCGAGCTGGCACCTCGCCGTTCATGAAAATCTACTCCCAATCATTAGCGGACCGGAGTTCCGCTGTGGCGACCCCTAACCGGGAAAAGCCAAAAGACAAATAACAACAACATTCCATACTCTTACAAATAGTACTAGTGAGGCTAATAAGACATCAGTCACCCTGCTCGACAGGGGTCCAGGGAAGTAAATAGTGTGGGAAGAAATAGCCAGGGAATTGTTATGGCTAGGCTTGTATAGGCCCTAGGGCCGATAGCCTAGTACCAGCCTATGAACCTATACCCTGGGTCATTTAAGGAACCATTTATGCAAGGGCACCACAATAATTCTTCTCTACACTTCAGGGACATAACCAATGGGTAGACTCAGGAAGAAGACTTGGTAAAGGGGACTTGATGCAGCATATCTCGATGTATATTGCTAGTAACAAGAGAAATCATATTTTTAATTATAGAAAGTTCCAAAAAGACTTTGTCAAAAGTGATTTTTGGGAGGAGAGGTGTGAGGGGGATGGAGGAAGAGATGGGAGAGTGGGTAGGGTGAAGTCGAAAGAGAATTTTTCTGCAGTAATATAAGCAATGACCTTGGAGTCAAGGAAGAAGGTATCATTAAAGATAAATTCAGTACACAAATATCGGTCATATCTAAGCTTCCTAATATAGCCTAAGAAGACATTGTAGTTGTCTTTTGACGTAGTGGCAATTCTTAATTTCAGAAACAGCTTTGCTTTTTCTGATGGTAAGATTGAGGGACATACCTGTTTTAATTCCATTTTATAACAATGAAATGGATATCTTTTAGACATGACCAGGAGCTGTTTGTTGCATAATTTCTTGGTGTGGTAGTTCCACCATATGGGTTTAGTTTAAACTTGACATTATGCTTATGCCAGAGGGTTACAGGTGCCTCAGTACATAGATTTAAAAGTGAGCTTTTAAAATCCAGCAATGATGAAACTCTGTAATCTCCTATGACATCAGTTTTCAATACTCATTGTGGGAGCCCATAACAGTGTGTGGTGCCCTGCCAGTGGCGCAGAGGGATGAAGCCCTCACTACAGCCCAAATGACTGAAGTTTAATTAGCAGTTTGAGCACTTGTTGCAGGTAGTGAACATGGGTGTGCCATTTCTGGAGGGTAGGAATGTATGGGGGTGGTCCTTTGTTGAACACAGGAAAAGACAAGTGTTCAACGGGAAATCCATTGCTGGGAGGTATGTAAAATGTTGAGAAGGCATGCCTGCTTTATAGGACCAGGGTGGTTCACATATTAAAGCCACTTCACATAGTCTGCTCAATCTGAAATACATTGACACATTCAGGGAGGGGAGTTAAATCTATGAAAAATCCCAGCCCTCCTCAAGATGATTTTGCTACTCCAAGTAGCTCACCACTCAACTCTCCCCCATAATGACAGCACTAAAATACTGTGAAGCGAAGCCCTTACCATGGGGTAGTAAGTAGACCAACTGAATATGCCTGGAAAAAGAAAAGGTACTGGTCCAAAAAAAAATGTTTTTATGGTGTGGTCCTTTTTGGCATGTCAGGTAAAATGTGCTGCATGCATATAGCAGAGAAGCCATCACTGAGCAAACATTTTGCTTTAATAATTTAATGTGGTTGCAGTAAACTGTATAAAGTGGAAAAAATGGGTTTGTAATCTAATTAATTTATGTCTGCAACTCTGAATGAAGGAATTAACTCATACGCAGTCATCACAAGCTGCAAGGAGAACTTATTATCCTGCTGTCCCACTTCCCTGTTGAAAATCTGAGACTCAGTCTGCAAGTCCCAAAACTGCAGAAATGTAAGTGCAATTAATGGTGAACTTTTGAAGGTTATTGTTTCACTTTTAAGGTGTTTTTTTTTGCAAGGGACAACCCCCTGCACACCTTAATATGGAGGACTATACTGCCACACCAGTTACTTGTTTTTATATATATATATATATATATATATATATATATATATATATATATATATATATATATATATATATGTATATATATGTGTGTATGTGTGTGTGTGTGTGTGTATATGTATATATATATATATATATATATATATATATTTACAATCACCATTGCAAACTGCATTTGATTGAGAGTGACACTGTCAAAATGCAGTTTTCCAATGAGCAGTTTTGCGAACCCAAGTACATTGACTGCATCACATCGAATGTGTAGTGTAGTTCAAGTATTTGAGTTCAGAATTTTGAGTGGAGATTGCAGTTCAGTAAGGAATAGGAAATTAACCCATTTCCTCACTGCAGTGCGATCTCGGAGTTCATATATATAATTTGTAAGGTATGTGGGAGGCACAGCCCTCCCACATGGGGGTGCAGGGGGGCTTGCTACCCTACAAAATAGTAAAATACACGTACCATTGACTATGGAATGTCATGGTACCCTAACCTGCATAGCATGGGTGACTGACGTCACCTTATGCTATGTCGAATACATCGAACTATGGGTGACGATATATTCAGTTTCAACCTGGCCACAATTTTGCTGTTTCAGATTCAGGATTTCGGGTTGACCATGTGATCGGTTGACCCATGCAGTTTCAAAGTTTCAGTAGTAAACTAATATATATATATATATATATATATATATATATATATATATATATATATATCGGTCACCGATCTGTGAGTTTTTTCAGTTGAGCCGAACGGCTGCATGAAGGAGCAACCTGAATGTTTGTTCCACTCAACATTAAAGTACTTTTGTATATCATAAGTGCTTTTTGGGTTGTTTTATTATATCCAACATTGGATTTATTATTCTGAGTGCTGGAATATTTCTTTGGAACTTTATATATATATATATATATATATATATATATATATATATATATATATACATACATACATATACACACATATATGGTGCCACTTCACATGACTGAATCTTAAAATACTGAATTTCATTTTCAAAATACTGAAAACTCATTTGACTGAGTCTCATTATACTGAAAGCTTAAAATTCTGAATTTCAAAATACTGAATTTTAAGCCATAGATATGCACACTTACAACACCAACAACTAACTCTTTCCAAAACTTAAAAACTACTTACTTACCCTCTTAACATTAACTGGATGATATAAAACCAAATTTGGGGGGCTGTGCCCCCTCACACACACACCCCAGTTTTATATATATATATATATATATATATATATATATATATATATATGTATATATATGTATATATATTTATATATATATATATATATATATATGTATATATATATATATATATATATATATATATATATATATATATATATATATATATATATATATATATATATATATATACTAACTCTAGGATTGCACTACAGTGGGGAAAAGGGCATATACCTTTTATTTACTGTGCACACTGCCACTACTGCCGGGAGCACACGAAACATCCACCATATTACTTTAGATACTTCCCATAAAAATGTAAAGAGACATACCCACATTTAGAAATACTACAACACTACTTTCTATGCTACTATCGGTATTTTGACAGTTGGCACTTTAAGTTATTTTTTTTTATCACAAAGAAAGTCACAAGTGAAGGGAAACATCACATCTATGGCTTAAAATTCAGTATTTTGAAATTCAGGATTGTAAGCTTTCAGTATAATGAGATTCAGTCAAATGAGTTTTCAGTATTTTGAAAATATATATTGTGGTCTCAGTCAAATGAAATTCAGTATTTTGAGATTCAGTCATGTGAAGTGGACCTATATATATTTATTTATTTATTTATTTATTTAGTTAGTTATTTATTTTACATTTGTTGACCGGGAAAAGTCAGACTGAGCTGAAAATAGCCCTTTTTCAGCAGAGACCCGGGGAGAAAAGCTCCACAACATTATACACTACATTAAAAAGGTACATATTCAGATGATTAGATAACTAGAAACATGTACATAAAATATTAAAACATTTTTGTTATATTTACAAGCCATCCTTATTTTGCAGGAAATATGAGATGAAACATAGTCTTACATTAAACTCCCAGTTCAAATTCACACATATATATATATACATACATATATATATATATATATATATATATATATATATATATATATATATATAAATATAGATATTGCTATAGATATACATAGATATAAGTAATATAGATATAGATGTAGATATAAACTGACAACAAAATGTAGTACCTCAATGAAGGAATGCCTTGAAGTGTAGTAATTTCAAAGTTGGTATATTTTCCCTGTAATTGCACGTAAATTCTCACATTTGTGAAAATTGCAGTTGTAGTCCTCAGTATTATAATGGAAATTCCAGCTGTCCCTTGTTAGGCCATCATGTTTCCCTTGGTACTTATTTTTTACACTAGTAGCCCATTTATTGAAAACTGTTAAACATTTTCAGTGTGCGACAGGGGAATCTACTTCTAATTCCTGAACTCTTCCACCAACACTTTAAAATGAAACTGAAGCAAATAAAACCCACCCCCTCACTAAATATATCAATTCCAAGATTGCAGTATAGTGGAGAAAAGGACAAAGTTCACCATGGTGGCCAAGTGGCTAGTTTCCCAGAGTTAAATTATGATGATCCAGATGTTCATAAATTTAACTTTTCGGCAATGTTGTCTCGATGTTCCGTCGTTTGACAAAGTAGCCATTCGGGAATTAGAAGTAGATCCATGAGGGGGTAGTGGGAGGAGTTGGGAGAGTATATGTGTGGAACAGATGGTTAAAGATTTCTTATGGTCTGTATTACAGTAGTTTTGCATCACATTTAAAGCAGAAAGCTGTACTGAGAAAAATATTCACAGGTCTTCTCATTATAGTGAAAATGACTGAATTAAACATCACATAAGCAGGACTTACTGAGGTCCCTGAACAGAACCACTGCTCAGTGTGATGCAGTAGAAGGGACAGAGTGGAGGGGTGAAGCATGTTTGCTCTCATCTCCCACTCATCTTATACACTTGCACTTTCAGAAGGGCTTGGCGATGCCCAGCCTCTGCCTTCAGTCTTCACTAGACCAGACTTGTAGAGCTGTCCCTTAGTATT